>NC_061832.1:6094118-6111618 GCF_019202785.1 Penaeus chinensis
CCAACTTCTCCCCCAAAATCTATCTTATCTGTTATTTTTTTCTTAACGCCGCCAACATTCCGACAGGCGCTAACACTTGAGAGATAGATAGATAGCTAGATAGATAGGCAGATACATATATAAATAGATAGATAGCTTGCTAGATAGATAATATAGATGAATGAGCATCCTGCACTCGCACGATATATATATATATATATATATATATGTACATATATATATTTATATATATACACATATTTACACATATATACATATATAGATACACTAACACACACACACACACACACACACACACACACACACACACACATATATATATATATATATAAAATATATATACATATACATATACAGACACACACACATATATATACATACATATAGATAGATAGATATATAGATAGATAGATAGAGAGAGACAACCAGCCAGGCAGAGAGAACCTGTTGTGTCACGTTTATCGACACCACCTTATTATTATTCAACCCTCAAGCCGATTCGACGAAATTAAACCCGATAATAATGAAGGAAAATTCCAAAATACTTGAAGGTTTATCGTTGTATGAAGTAGTAGTCTATACATGTATGCGTGTATAGACTACTACAGTCTATAGTATGTGTCCTCGTATCTAAAGGTCTACAAATTTGAAAGAGAGAAAGAAAGAGAAAAAGAAAAGAATGAATCTTTCATTTTTAGATGCCAATTTAGAATAATTATTTCAGTTAATATCAGTTACCATCATTATCATCATCATTATTATCATCATTAATATTATCATTATCATTTTCAACATCATCATAATTTATGATCATCGTTATCAACATGAAAAAACAGACAAATAAACAAACGAACAAACAAACAAACAAACAAACACATACAAAAACACACACGAACACACACACACACACACACACACACACACACACACACATATATATATATATATATATATATATATATATATACATATACATATACAGACACACACACAGGTGCGCCGTTTCACTCAAGTTAATCTAGGAATGATATGCATTTTGGTGGGCCTCTATCTACAACCCCCCCCTCACCGCTCACCTACCCCCACCCCTACATCAAATTAACGATACTGTGCGATACGACCTCTTATCGACCTTCGCCTCACCAACTTCATAACCGAAATCCGGGGAAACGGTCTCTGTAAATCAAGGCAAGATTATCTCTTTGCGAGGCCATTTCACCATTTCTTCTATATTTTTTCCACATTTTCAAATTAAACCCTGAAAAAGATTGTACCCACAGTCGCAGTCTGAGAAAAGTTTCTTGGCATAGCCTGCCTTGTGGGTGGCAGCAAAATTTTTGCAAACTTACGGGGATATTAATAACCAAATATCTGGGCTACCGCCATGTCTGTAGATCGGCATGACAGGATAAAATTTTCGCAAGCAAAACACGCGCACACGCACACAGGCACACACACACACACACACACACACACACACACACACACACACACACACACACACACACACACACACACACACACATGTATATGTATATGTATATATACATATATATATATATATATATATATATATATATATATATATATATATATATATATAATACACACACACACACACACACACACACACACACACATATATATATATATATACATATATATATATATATATATATATATATATATATAAATCGCCCTAATGTGCCAAGAGGAAAGTGCTTAGAAGACCTTCGAAAATCACCATTTTTCACCCGCCGCGAAGCCCGTGGTTTCTGATAGCCGATTTAATTGGATCCTATAAAATAAACAAACAAATAAATAAATAAACAACACTTCAGGAAACATCTGAGGCAACTCGCAAAACGGCCCCTAACTAATTATCTCTCTTATAAATCGCTTTCTTTTTTCAGTAAGCGGTCGCCGATAACCGTAGACCCTTTATTTATAACCCTCGAGAGAACACTCATACCTCTTGCTAAAGGTTAATTTTTTTATTTCGTTCCCTAGGCTCTAACAGAAACACGGAAGGACGTAGGGATACTACCCAATCATCTTTCATCCTTCTCCCCTCCTTTCTTCTTTTTCTTCTTCTTCTTCTTCTTCTTTTTCTCCTCCTCCTCCTCTCTTTTCCTCTTCCTCCTCCCCCTCCTCATCAATCGCCATCATCATCATCATTATCAACATTTCCATCTTTCAACACTAACAATACACAAGCCATCAATAAGCACGCCTGCTTGTGGAACGAACGCGCATCAGCGGCGGCTAATTCTGTCTGAATCAGCTGTTCACAAGGCAGCTTTCCCAAGCACTCGTTAACGACAAAGAAAGACCTGATTTAGGAAGGCACAACGTCTCCGGGAGTAAGGAAAACGAAGAAAATGAATAAAAGGCGAATGAAAAGTAAACAACAAAATGAAATAAAGGAACGAAAAGCGAAATGTGTCTAGACAAATTGGTTAATCTTATCGCATTATTTGTCAGACACAGCGAATGGTTTACATCAGGTAAAGCCTTCTGACGAACAGGCCTTGATAAGGGACTGACGGATATCTATATTCGTACGTGCAGACACACACATACATACACAGACACATACACAAAGACACACACGCAAGATACACATGCATACATACATACAAACATACATACACACTTACCTACATACATACATACTCTCATACATATCTACATATGCAAAACGCTCAACACAAAACAGATAATGACGATTTCTACGGAGAAAGTTAAATCAAATCACGCAACAAGCAAGTATAAATTTGTGATAAGAATAAAAACCTCAGCTAAACCGATAAAAAAACAAAAAACAATCAGACCTACCTATCATAAAAAAAAAAATAGACAATAACGACCTAACGTAAATATCTATGCATCTATTCCTGGCCGATTCTTCCTCCTCGCCTACCTTCTCCTTCCCAACGCCCACGTCTTCGGACAATCAACCAAACAAACCAAAGGAAGCAGCAGAGCCAGGAGGGGGGAGGGAGCGTATCCTTTTGGGGAGATATTTAAGGATTTTTTTCGCCCTCACTCTCACCCTTCTCTCTCTCTCTCTCATTTCCTGGAAATGATACGGACACAATGGAGCTGCGCCGCTCAATGGAGAGAGGCTGAGGGAAGGAGGCAAGGAAGAACAGAGAAATAAGATGCATTACATGTATGTGTTTATACATACATATAAACATACATACATATATATATGTATATGAAAACGCGTACGCGCACACACACACACACACACACATACACACACACATATATATATATATATATATATATATATATATATATATGCGTGACAGAGAGAGAGAGAGAGAGAGAGAGAGAGAGAGAGAGAGAGAGAGAGAGAGAGAGAGAGAGAGAGAGAGAGAGAGAGAGAGAGAGAAGAGAGAGAGAAAGAAAGAGAGAGAGATGGATATATAGAAAGAATCTCCTAATTTCCCTATATCTTTTCTCAATAATACAACTATTACCCCCCCTCCCCCCCCTCCCCATGGAACGCCCCACAGCCGACCTTTGACCCGCCGCCAGTCCCTCGCATCACCCATTCCCACAACCCTAATCCATGCACACGGACACACATCTAAATAAAGTCGCGTTGGTGGTGGGGCCAGGGGGAGGGGTAGGGGGTGGGGGGAGGAAGTGGGGGGGTATGAAGGAGGGGGGGTATAACGCTTACGTCAGCGCACCTGCTCGCCCTCTAACGGGAGCAACGAAAGGGTTTATCTAAGAGCATCCTGTGCTTGGAGATAACGCAAACACAAGTTACAAGCACGGTTACACGTTGGAGCATACAATAACAGTCACACTCAGAGGCATTGGCACGTAAACATACACAGATGAAGGCACGTTACTGTATACAAACAAACAAACAAACACACACACACACAAACACACACACACACACACAAACACACACACACACACACACACACACACACACACACACACACACACACTCACACACAAACTCTCTCTCACACACACACACACACACACACACACACACACACACACGTAAAACCATGCCCCCACAGCGATTTACAGATCCTCCAATAAAATGTACAAGTCACTCTGGTAAACTGCAATTTTTCCTCCCCAGAACGTGTAAGAAACTCCAGCTTTACTAAGGCTAACGACACCACCACAACTGGCTAGTGTCACCCCTTGACAAAACAAAGATAAAAATAAAATACAACAATACAACGTGGCTGATGACAATAATTCCTGACCACATGGAACTAGAATACAACTAATTTAAGCAAAAAAAGACAGCTAATAAGTCGGTTGTTCATCCACTAGAATATAAATAATCTTTCACAAAGAAGAAAAAAAGAAGAAAAGAAAATAATACAGCAAAATATAATAATCTAATCACAATAAAAACAACAGAAAAATCAAGACACAATCCCCAGTCCCTCTGCTAGCATTCCTAGTTCTTCCTTGTCTAAAATTAAACAAAAACAAGCACAAGGACAAGGGCAAGGAAACAACAACGAACAGCAACAACAGTAATATAAATGACCCTAAAGTCTAAAACCCCAAACGTCTCAAACCCCAAGCATCCCCCTCCCCCCCCCCCCCCCCTCCTCCAAGCTCGTGAGCAATGGCGGACCCAACCACACCCGCAGACTGGCAGGGTTCACAACTCGAGGGGAGGCACGCTGGCTGACCTTGGCACCGCTGTCGTACTCAAGGATAATGGGGAAACATGTCACAGAAACACAAACATTTAACAAATGCATATGCATACCCGCGCGCGTGCACGCAAGCACGCACGCACGCACACGCACATACACATGCAGACGTATATAAACAAACAATTTCCTTGTGGGAGGTTTGGCACTTCGAATGACACCTAGAGGGGGGGGGGGGGGGGGACGAAAGAGCGAAGGAAAGGAGAGAGAGAAGAGGAGATGAGAATAGAGACCCGGATATATATATATATATATATATATATATATATATATATATATATATAGAGAGAGAGAGAGAGAGAGAGAGAGAGAGATAGAGAGAGAGATAGAGAGAGAGAGAGAGATAGAGAGAGAGATAGAGAGAGAGAGGGGGGAGGGAGGGAGGGAAGGAGGGAGGGAGGGAGAGGAAGAAAGAGAGATAGATAGATAGATAGATAGATAGATACATATAGTGAGAGAAAGAGAGAGAAAGAGAGAGAGAGACCGACGAGAAGAGACAACCACCACCAAATAGACCAAGGAAGCCAAACCACGAGATATTCAAGCCACGTACACACTGTAAAGAAGTCACAGCTGCACCAACAAACAAGAACGAAAATAAACCAAAATACAAGATACAATATCGAGAGGAAGGATGGATGACACTGTACATATTTCTTTCGTCTCACAGATAGGCCTCCGCACATACATGCGCACATCGTTACTCATACAAACACACTCTCTCCCTCCCCCCCCCTTTAATCTCCCCCCCCCCCCCTTTCTTTCTCTTCCACACACACACACACACACACACACACACACTCTCTCTCTCTTGCTCTCTCTCTCTCTCTCTTGCTCTCTCTCTCTCTCTCTCTCTCTCTCTCTCTCTCTCTCTCTCTCTCTCTCTCTCTCCCTCTCTCTCTCTCTCTTTCTCTATCACACACACCATCAACACGCCACAAATCAAGATGCAAAGCTAAGGCCCTTGCAAAGTGCGCACATGTTACGGGGCGTCCGGCGCATGGCAACTCTCAAAACGACGCCACACCTTTTGCCATCCCCCCCCTCTCCCCTCCCCCGCGCCTCCACCCCCAACATCCCTCACTTTGTCTCTCCCAACTCCCTCCGACGCGACCCCATCCCGAAACAAACAAACAAACAAAAAAAAAAAATATATATATACATATACATAGTGAAATGATAAAAAATAAATTAATAAAGCTCCCTAAAATCCCTGATTAATTCACCTCCCCTAACGCCACGAAACAACCAAAAGAAATAACAAAGGAAACAAAAACGAGAGAAAGAGAAAGAGGGGAGGGGAGGGGGGGGGAGGGAGCACAAAATATGGAAAGTCGATAGCCCGCGCGCCACCAAATCAATTATTCTCTCCTTTTAACCTACCATCAAGCCAGCGCTCTTTTCCTTTACTTTTTTTTTTTTTTTTTTATCCAATACACTCTTTATAAAAAAGGGGGGGGGAAGGGGAGATAACCCGATCTATCTCTCTTTCCCTCCCGGTTTCTTAAGTCAGTAAGTCACGTGAGAGGGAGAGATAACGACGCACGTAAGGAAGGAGGGAGTGGAGGAGGAAGAGAGGTGAGCGAGGGAGGGGGATGGGAAGGGGGGGGGAGGGAGGAGGAGGAGGAGGAGGAGGAGGAAAGGTGAGAGGGAGAGGGAGAGAGAGGAGGAGGAGATGGGATGGGTTGGGTAGGTGGGGTAGGAGGGGGGAGGGAGACAGGATGAACAAGAGGGACGATAAAGATGAGAGAGGTGAGAGAGAGGAAGAAATTGAGAAAGAAGAGAAGGAGAAGGAGGAGGAGGAGGAGGGTGAAGAGGAGGTGGCAAATGGGCAGGTGGACCAAGCTATAAGCGTGCCGAGTCACTGACTGAGTGAAGGAAATAACTGGCCCTTTTCCATTCTATCCACTTTATTTTCTCTCTCTCTCTCTCTCTCTCTCTCTCTCTCTCTCTCTCTCTCTCTCTCTCTCTCTCTCTTCTCTAACACACACACACACACACACACACACACACACACACACACACACACACACACACACACACACACACACACACTCTCTCACACACACACACATACACAGACGTGCATACCAAACGCAACCCTTAACTTCATTAATGCACTGTACTTTTCCCGCAAACTGCATACAAATGAAGATCATAACCTGTCCAACAATTCCCTCTGTATCGTATCTGTTCACCTCTCCCGTTCCACTTTTCAATATTCCTCAGCCTTTCAATAAACATCAAATTGTTTCTCAGCCTTTTAACAAACATCAAATTGTTTTTCAGCGTTTCAATATACATCAAAATATTTCTCACTCTTTCAATAAACAAACACCAAAATATTTTTCACCCTTTCTATAAAAATCGCAATATTCCTCAGCCTTTCAATGCACATCAAAATATTCCTCGGCTTTTCAATATACATCAAAATATTCCTCAGTATTTTATCAACATATTTCTCAGCCCTTCAATACACATTAAAATATTCCTCACCCTTTCAAATACACATCTAAATATACCTCAGCTTTCCAATATACATCAACATATTCCTCAGCCATTCCTTTTGCGTCTCAATCTACCTTTGGGGAGAAGGGGGCGGGGGGAGGGAGGGGTTAGAGCCGTCTTGAAGTCGGGATAAGGTGGGGGGGAGGGAGAAGGGGGTGCTGCACAAATGTTGACTAACGCTTCTGCAATCATGGGGCATCTACGAGGAAGTGGCAACTGCAATGCCGAAGTTGCTACGCAACCCTTTTCCCTCGGGCCCGGAGAGTAGGCTAGGCTACCGTGAGCGTTTTCACCAATGCTTGCAGAATGACTAATGCTCCGAATGAAGCTTCAAGAATAATAAACGGTAGAATTTAAACGTGCAAAATCTACGTACAATGGCATCTAACAGCTGGGTCCAAGGCACATTCAGACGACGCGTTAAACAGTGGTTATATTACACAGGGAAGGGGGCAAGGGAGGAGGAAGGGAGAGGGGCAGAGGAGGAGGAAGAGTAGATTGAGGGGGGAAGGGTAGAGTAGGGTTAGGAAGAAGGAAGGGGGTTAGAGGGGGAGGGGGAAAGGAGGAGGGGAAGAGTAGGTGGATGAAGGAGAAGGGCGAATAGTAGGGGGAGGAGGGGAATGAAGAATACGGGGAGAGGGGGGAGGGGGGGGAGATGGGGCTAAAGAGTGGGGGGTGGCGAGGGAGGGGGCAGTCCTGTTTTCTGATGTCGTTGCACAACACGATCTTGCTTCACCGACTGAGCGACCCTGAATATGCTGGGTCAACACATGCGCGGTTGACTAGACGAATTTTCCCTTGGGGGGAGTACAGTTTCTTTTTTTTTCCTGTCCTTTTATTTTTTCCCCTTTCTTACCCCCTACCTCTCTCTCTCTCTCTTTCTCTCTCGCTCTCTGTCTCATGACATCATCCGTCTTCTTGCAAAGGCTCAGGTAAAGCGAAAAATTCCTCTTCATGATCTCTTCAACTTACGCCAGACATCTTGCCTACTACTTGCAAACAAACACCCACCAATCCCATTCCAAAACCAGGACCAGGGGAATATACACCAATTTCTCTGCCATCCTGTCTGTCTAAATCTTGTGAAAGAATTCTCCTGACTCGTTTACTCCACCAGATACTGCAATCCTCTCCACGAATTAACACTTTTAGGAATCAACGGCAAACTTCCGCTATGGATAAGGGATTATCTATCTTTGAGAAGAGCAAAAGCGTGGTACCAAGACACCTGTAGTGATTATAGCGAATTAATATTAGACACACTACAAGGGGGAGTATTATACCCTACACTGTTTAATGTACTTATGCACTCCCCTCGCAAGCTCACCACTAAGTTATGTAACCTATGCAGTATCACGTCCTATGCTGACATTTTTTTTAGGTATTTGATAGGGGGGGATTGTGCTTCCCTTGGCCTCATAGAAAAACTCAATCAAAACTAAGCATATTTCCAGACCTCGTAAACTACCTTACTTTCCAAGGTTTGGTGCACAAACTGTTACAAGAACTGACACCTATAAATATCTCGGTGTTATGGGTCTGCTCCCCGCCTCATGTTCCACAAGCCTCGTTTTAACCAAGGATATTGTTCTAATATTGCTCATTACTTGATATATGTAAATGATATTCTCCACCCCCCTCATGGGACACCCCCACATGCAATCTACTGTTGCGCCTCCACTGATCCTCATGGAGCAGCAGGGATTGGTCTGCTAACTAGAGATCTTGAAGAAAGTGTGTGTATACGAACTGGGCAAGTCCAACGGATGATGAATCAGCAGCCATATGCCATGCCATTAATAAAGGTAGTGAACAACAGCGACACCTGACCGTCTTTACTGACAGCCAGGGTGCACTCCATAGGCTCACTGCCTATGGAGAAAACACGGTAACCAGAAATATCCTTCATCAAATTTCTAGACTAATTATAGATACTGGTCTTGTCTTTGACATGGTTAGTGATATATATATATATATATATATATATATATATATATATATATATATATGGTTAGTGATATATATATATATATTATATATGTATTTTTTTTTTTTTTTCCAGCTAGCTGTTGCCCTTCAGGCATGTATATAACGCTAATGTTTGACTGATAGTTCCCTACATAAATAGAAGCATAGCAAGTTTGGATGGATGCTTTGGTATCTTACCCTGACATTTTTTTGGTATCGTAGTAGTATTATTACACTGTTCTGTAAATATATTTTATCAAATCAAATCAAATCAAATCCCCATCTCTCTCTCTGTCTCTCTGTCTCTCTCTCTCTGCATGTGTGTGTTTGTGTGTACACACGCTTGTGTATATACATTCAAGGATTTCGGTATGTCAAGACATCCACCAAGATCAAATATATTTAATTGGCAGTCTAAGATCCCAGCTGCCGCGCCAGTTATAGTCTCCATTGCAAAGCACCACTTCTCACTGAGATACATAATGTACATTAAGGAAAATAAGACGAAATAAGACAAAACGAAGAAAATTTAGCAAATCTTCCCTCCTGCTGACGTAAGAAAAAATAAGACGAAAGAAGTAAAACGGAAAAAAAAGGGGGAAATTTTTTTCTCCTACTGATGCAAGAAAAATACGAAAGAAAACGATGAAAATGAGGCAAACATTTTCTCCTGCCGATGCACGATGATAAAAAAAAAAAAAAAAAAACGGAAAAGCAAAATTGAGCAAACACTCTCCCCAGCCGACGCAAGAAAAATACGAAAGTAAAACGATGAAAAGAGGACAAACATCCTCCTCCTGCTGACGTAAGAAAAACAAAACAAACGAAGAAAAACGAAGGAAATGGGGCAAACCTTCTCTACTGTTGATGTAGGAGTGACACACGACCGTTAACAGACGATAAAATCAAACGTTTCCTAACGGCAGCATCGCCCAGGTAGAGTAACGGTAAAGGCACAGATAAGAAAGTTGTAAAGTCTATGAGTGGACTTTTGAAACCAACGTATTTGTTAACGACAGTGCGTGAAAATAAAGCAGTAGTAGTTATAGTACTAGTAGAAGTAGTAGTAGTAGTTGTAGTAGTAGTAGAAGTAGAAGTAGTAGTAGTAGAAGTAGTAGTAGTAGAAGTAGTAGTAGAAGTAGTAGTAGAAGTAGTAGTAGTTGTAGTAGTAATAGTAGTAGTAATAGCATCAATAGTAGTAGTAGTTGTAGTAGTAGTAGAAGTAGAAATAGAAGTAGTAGTAGTAGTAGTAGTAGTAATAGTAGTAGTAATAGTATCAATAGTAGTAGTAGTTGTAGTAGTAATAGTAGCAGTAATAGTATCAATAGTAGTAGTAGTTGTAGTTGTAGTAGTAGTAGTAGTAGTAGTAGTAGTAGTAGTAGTAATAGTAATAGTAGTAATAGTAGTAGTAGTAATAGTAGCAATAGTAGTAGTAGTTGTAGTAGTAGTAAAAGTAGTAGTAGTAAAAGTAGTAGTAGTAAAAGTAGTAGTAGTAAAAGTAGTAGTAGTAGAAGTAGTAGTAGTAGTAGTAGAAGTAGTAGTGGTAGTTGTAGTAATAATAGTAGTAATAGTAGTAATAGTAGTAGTAGTAGTTGTAGTAGTAATAGTAGTAACAGTAGTAGTAATAGTAGTAGTAGTAGTAGTAGTAGTAGAAGTAGTAGTAGAAGTAGTAGTAGTAGTTGTAGTAGTAATAGTAATAGTAATAGTAATAGTAGTAATAGTAGTAGTAGTAGTAATAATAGTAGCAGCAGTAGTAATAGTAGTAATAGTAATAGTAATAGTAGTAGTAACAGTAACAGCAGTAATAGCAGTAATAATATAAGTAGTAGTAGTAGTAGTAGTAACAGTAGTAGTACTAATAACAGTAATAATAGTAGTAGAAGTAGTAGCAGCAGAAGTAGTAGTAGCTGTGGTAGTGGTAGTGGTAGTAATATTAATAATAATAACAGTAGCAAAAATAATAACAGTTTTATTTAACATCAAGGCAAAATAATAAAACGCATACCATCAATAATAACCGCAATATAATATCAACAAAGAAAAACAAAAAAACGACACTAAATCATACGACAAAAAAAAACACATAAAAATAATACCAACCATACCAAAAAACAACAATATCGATAAACTGATTATAATAAAAACAACAACAAAACAATGGCGATATTAATAATAATAAAACAAAAAAATCACAAAAATAACTGAATATAATAACAGCTATAAAAAACAACAACAATGACACTAAAATAACAACAATAATAGCCCCCCTCCCCCAAAAAAGAAAAAAGAAAAAAGAAAAATGACAATATATCAATACCAGGAAAAGAAACATCTTAAAAACACACAAAAAATAATAAACACAACTGCTAACAAAAAAACGACAACAAAAACAACAAAAACAACAACAACAAACCCTACCTGCGACAGCCCAAGCGGTTTCCAAATTCGCCCGAAGAGATGATGCAACCCCCCCCCCCCCGCCCCCCCTTGCTATAATTAACCCGCACCGAGCCAGCCGCCGCGGGCCTCTCTGCCTCGTGCCAGAAATGCCTAACAAACAACAAACAACAAACAACACGAACGTAGCAAGCGTGCATGAGAGAGAGAGAGACGAGAGAGGGGGAGGGAGGGGGGGGGGAGCATGCGGTGCAACAGTGCCTCAGTTGCAATCTGCATGCACGGTCGGTTTCGCGGTCACTCGTCTGGCTCTGGCGGTAACAATGCGTTCAGATTTTTTATAACTTTTTTTTTTTTTTCATTTTATCAACATCAAAAACACAAAAAAATAACAATACAAACACAACTGCTAACAAAACAACAACAACAACAACAACAACAAGAACAACAAACCCTACCTGCGACAACCAAAGCGGTTTCCAAATTCGCCCGAAGAGATGATGCAACATCATCTCTTCGAGAGATGATGTTGCATCATATTCTATTAATGTATGTATGTATGTATGCGTCAAAATATAGGCCGCTCCCCCCTCCTCTCTCTCTCTCTCTCTCTCTCTCTCTCTCTCTCTCTCTCTCTCTCTCTCTCTCTCTCTCTCTCTCTCTCTCTCTCTCTCTCTCTCTCCTTTCTTCGTTAAACCCAATGCCCTCCCGCATTCCTGAGCATGACGTTTTGAAAAAAAAAGAGAGAAAAAAAAGAAGAAAAAAAAATATGACACAGGTAGCGAGTGTCAAATCTCGCTCTTCCGGCTGCCACGCAATCTTTCTCAGACAAAGGAATGATGAAAAATACGGTACAAAGCTCGCTTAATCTTGACATGGATAGGATAGTCTATCCTGGTGATATCACAGAGCAAAAACAAAACTTGCCCTTGTATTATTTTAACATATCAAACAAATCTATACCTGCATATATATAAATATATATATATTTATATATATATATATATATATATATTTATATATATATGCAAAAACATACATACATACATACACACACATATACATACATATATATATATATATATATATATATATATATATATATATATATGTATGTATATATATATATATATATATATATATATATGTAAACATATATATATATAATAATAATAATAATAATAATAATAATAATATAAATATATATGTATAAATATATATATATATTTATATATATATAATAATATAACTATAATATATATATACATATACATATACATACATATATATATATATATATATATATATATATATATATATATATATATATGATAATATAAATATATATATATATGATAATATAAATATATATATATATATGATAATATAAATATATGTATATATAATAATAATATAAATATATATATATATATATATATATATGATAATATAAATATATATATATAATAATATAAATATATATATAATAATATAAATATGTATATATATATATATATATATATATATATATATATATATATATATATATAAACATAAACAGAACATCCTGTGTCCTACATACTGTAATACACCCTAACGTATATCCTACGTGCGTAACATGTCTTGCATACTACTTACGTAATGCGGTCTGTAAAAGCCTATACCCTACACCATGCATCATGACAGGCAGCAATATACCCTTTAAAGGTAATATGTAATGCCATAATATAGTCTACTACAAAAATTCGACGTCCACTTGCAATTCGCTGTATGTGCCTGCTTGCGTGAGGCAGCATAATACGCTTTGGTGGAATATATATAACGTCCAGGCGGCACATGGCGACAGTATTCCAATGAAACAGGAGAGAAAGAGAGAGAGAAAAAAAAAAACGACAGGTCTTCATAAAAAAACAAAAAAAAAAAAACTGAATAACTGGAAGAAAAACGACACAAAATAGAAGAAAGAACAAAATATATACTGAAGGACCTATAGGAAAAGACAATAAAACGAAGAAAACGGAAAACAGGAGCCACTTAATAACAGCAAAAATAATGACAGGAAAGGAAAATCCGGTGCAGGTTTAGACAACTGGAAAGAGAAACAGAAAGAAATGCAGAAAGAAACAAAGAAAGCAAAAGCAAAACCAGCTGCGAACTGACTTTTTAAAGCCTCCCCTTGAGTTGCAGAAATACGACTCCGGCCGCCTTTTCAACAATCAATACGGGAACTATTTATGCATTGACAGCATCTTAAACGGTCTAGATATATCCCTCTTCAGAATAGTATGCTAACATCGTAACATGAGCCCAGATAAAGAAACACAAAAGGCTTAACTTTCTCGCTATTCAACACTCATTATTTTAAACCTTTAATCAAATTCCACAACGCCGTGTCCTCTTAATAAATTCCCTGGACGGTCCCCACCCAAGACAAAGACGATAGTAACAGCAGCAATAACAAAAAATATCTTTCATAACTATGATCATAATAACAATAATATCCACAATATTACAAACCATTTCCATCAACTTGCAATGATATAACAATAATATCAACATATTCACACTCATTACTATCGGCTGGGAATGGTCTTTCAAAGAGTCAGCTCTTTGGAATAACAAAGAAGCCACATAACAGTAATTACCCCCCCCCCCCCCAAAAAAAAAAAAAAAAAAAAATAATAATACAAAAAATATCATCAATAACTTTACAATCGATATTATCCTCTGGGAATAATTTTCCTACGAGTCAGCTGTTTGCAAGCATCCGTCCCCTATGCACCCGGGTATGAAAGAGCTTTCCTTGACACGCTTGGGAAAAGACCCAGTGCCCAATTCAGACCACCCAATCTAAAGGCCGCACGTCAAAGGCAATTCCTCACATCTAAGGCAACTTCTCTCTTCTTGTGTCCTCCGCTTTCCCACGCAATTGTACTTGCCCCTTCCCTCTGCAACGTCGCCGTGCACTCGGCTGCCTTTGCAACCTATGAACTTCAGACCCGCGACGCTCATAAGGGTCTTCTTCCCCTCCGTCGAGCCCACGAGGTTAATCCTGCATATTTTTTTTTTTTTTCTCTCTCTCTTCTTCCTTTTTTTTTGCGAGAGACGTGAAGTAAGCGGAGGTACCCTGTGACCCCAAGACCAAGGCGCCCCCTTGTTAATCCCGACCAGTTTTGCTGTCCTTGCTATATGTGCTGTTAATGCCATTATCGTGACAATGATTATTATTCTTACTTTGATTTCCAGTATACATGCAATGCTCACTATCGCCATCACACAAGGCCATCATCATTATTGTTATCATGATCACTATAACTTATATTTCTATTATCATTACTATATTAATCCACATCACTATTCCTCTTTTTTTTACTTCGTTTTTCTTTCTTATCGTTTGCTTTTTCCCACGTAACCGGCCCAAAATAACATACTTTTTTTTCTCGTTTTCAAGGTGAAACAACTTTCCGTGCAGTCGTTTCCCAAACAAACATTAGACCTGTTCCTGTGTCAACACAGTGTTATCAATAACTATTTGAGGTTATTACAATATTTGATACTTAGGAGAGAGGTAGGCCTATGTTCTTTGAAAACGTTGCCACATTGATAGATATAGATGGGATAATCTCGTAAAACATCCAGACAAAATGAATGAAAGAAAGAATGAATGAATGAGAGAGAGAGAGAGAGAGAGAGAGAGAGAGAGAGAGAGAGAGAGAGAGAGAGAGAGAGAGAGAGAGAGAGAGAGAGAGAGAGAGAGAGAGAGAGAGAGAGAGAGACAGAGTCAGGCGAAACGTGAATTGAAGGTAAGATAGGTTTATCATTGATTACACCTGTTATCTTGAATTCCTTGAAGGTCACGCTGAGCCATGGAAATTTCATTAAAACCAAGCCAACATATCGGTCTCCCAACGACCAAAAATCAATAAAAATCGAGATAAATCCGAGCTTGGAATATTAACCCCGCCCCCCCCCATCCCTGCCCCCAAGCGCAACTATCCTTCTTTCGCTTTCTCCTTCATCCCCCTTTCACTCTCCTTTCTCTTCCTCCCTCTCCCCCTGCATTTGACTTTCTCTTCCCTTCCCTCCTATTTGGATTTCTATTTCCATCCTCCTCCCTCTATATATCTACTAACCTACATAACTATCTCCCTACCTTGCCCCTCTGTCTGTTCATCCATTCCTCCTTCTCTCTCATTATCTCTCTCTCTCTCTCTCTCTCTCTCTCTCTCTCTCTCTCTCTCTCTCTCTCTCTCGCTTTGGTATCTTACCCTGGCTTTTTGCAGGGCATGTACACTGTTCTGTAAATAAATGTTATCAAATCAAATCAAATCTCTCTCTCTCTCTCTCTCTCTCTCTCTCTCTCTCTCTCTCTCTCTCTCTCTCTCTCTTTCCCTTTCCCTTTCCCTCTCCCTCTGTCTCTGTCTCTGTCTCTGTCTCTGCCTCTGCCTCTGTCTCTGCCTCTGTCTCTGCCTCTTTCCCCCTCCCCCTCTCCCTCTCCCTCTCCCTCTCCCCCTCCCTCTCAAGGTTTTCCCTTTTTTCGGCAGCACCGCCACGTGGTGTTCACATGGGGTGATGCCTTAAATCACTCTAAGACGATAACAATGGCTGACAAATCTTATGTCCCAAAATAGTGTATAAAAAAAACCCTCGATTCAACGTTATCGTCCCCTGCGATAATCAGACAATGAACCGAAGACGAGTTAAAAGAACCAACTAATTTTTTGCCCTAAATACACCTTGACAGCCAAAGACACATGGCCGCTCACACAAACCAACACACACTGGCAAGGTTGTTCCACAGGGCTCTGCGAAGGACTCCTGTCGCTTTCTGTACCGAGAAGACGAAGGAGAACAGCAAACATAGCATACAAGCAAACGCACACACACAAAGACACACAGACACCCACCCATACCCTCCCACCCACCCACACACACACACACACACACACACACACACACACACACACACACACACACACACACACACACGCACACACACACACACGCACACACACACACACAGACACACACACACACACATACACACGCCCGCCCGCTTAATTACACTCGCGTCCCTTAACGCACCGGGATAAAAGTAGCCACATAATGCTGATCTCAACCGAACAATTACAGCCATAAGCCCCCTTCCCCCCCCCCCCCCCCAATAAAATCCGGATATGAGAGACGCAGTTTATTCCGGCCGAGCGACACTGTCCGTCCGTCTTATCGCTTATCCCGTCTCGAGTGTTCTAATCAGGGCGATAAGACCAGAGAGATAACCTTTGGCAGAATCACAAGTATATACGCTATACTTCTATTTCATTTTATTTTTTCTCAGGATGAGTTTTATTTCATTTTGATTTTGAGCTTATTGAGAAAGCGTAATCGGCGATTTAAGAGGATGTAGTATTCTTGTAAAAAGAAAAAAAATCTACGAAAGGAAGAAAAAACAATAGAAAAAAAGTTAGAAAGAAAGAAAGAAAGAAAGAAAGAAAAAGTTGTGAAGAATTCGAAATTAACATTTGATACCGTTAATATTTGAAGTGTACGAGTATTTTCGTGTGTCTTTTTTCTTTTCTTTTTTTTACCATCAAACCATCCGAACTTTACCCCTATCGCTCTTATCTCTCTCTCTCTCCCTGTGTATGTGTGTGTGTGTACATGTGTGTGTACGTGTGTACGTGTGTACGTGTGTGTGTGTGTGTATGTGTATGTATGTATGTATGTATGTATGTATGTATGTGTGTGTGTGTGTGTGTGTGTGTGTGTGTGTGTGTGTGTGTGTGTGTGTGTGTGTGTGTGTGTGCGTGCGTGCGTGCGTGTGTGTGTGTGTGTGTGTGTGTGTGTGTGTGCGTGCGTGCGTGCGTGTGTGCGTGTGTGTGTGTGTGTGTGTGTGTGTGTGTGTGTGTGTG
>NC_061832.1:6116618-6121618 GCF_019202785.1 Penaeus chinensis
GCCAATGGGCTTGCAGGATGGGACCGCGCCTCGGGAACTCGCCTCGCTGAGTGGCTGAGCGGCTCGGCGTGTCCTTGGCTTGCGAAACCCGATCACGAATCATAACATGCGCTGGTCCGTCCGTCCGGCCAGGTGGGGTCCAGGCCCTCGATGGGCGCTCCTTGCGATCACACAGGGAGGGGGAGGGGGGGGGGGCAAGACGGGCGGAATGCACGCCCCGCCCACTCCCTGGCACGTACAGGCGCCTATTGTGGAGAACTCCTTCCTTTACGAATGCATAAAAATAAACAAAGGTCAACGAACTGACCCCAAATTCCGATACCGGAAACAAGACCGCCTGCCTTCCTTCCGAAAGGCGAGGCCGCGCCGCCGGGCTGACCCGCTAACCGACCTTTCCTCATGACAGACAGGAAGTGCCATACTCCCATCACGGCGACGCGCCCCCTGCCCGCTGCCCGCTGCTGCGTGTGCTTGATTCTACTTGCTGACACTTCAATGCGTGCCAGGCCCCACACTCACTCTCTCTCACCACGTTATCTTGGCCTTTGCCTGTTTCTCTCTCACAATCTTTCTTCCTCTCCCTCCTCTCTCCCTCTCCCTCTCTCTCTTTCTCCTTCTCCCCCCCCCCCCCTCTCTCTCTCTCTCTCTCTCTCTCTCTCTCTCTCTCTCTCTCTCTCTCTCTCTCTCTCTCTCTCTCTCTCTCACGGTTTCCTCCTTGCACCCTTGTAGCTTCCCTCTTTTTCTTGTTCAACAGTTTTACTATCCTAATACAGCTTTTGGGATCTCCAAGTCCCACGAAATAAACAAATAAATAAATATGTACGAAATACACAGAAGAGAAAAAAAAAAAAAAAAAAAAAAAAAAAAAACTTTCTGACAGAGCACTCCAGTAGGCTTGTTGCAACAATAATGTACGTAAAACAAAATAAAGTTATTCAAATACATCTGCAGATACAACATTCAATACGATCGTATAAGAGATAGTTTATGAAACCAAACTGGGTCGTGAGGAGTTTAAATGTTTGAAAAAGACTGAGAGACTGCACTCCGTCAAAAAAAATGAATAAAATATTGACGCAAAACACAGACAAAAACACAAAACATAGACTAAAACACAAACACAAAACAAACAAAACACAAGCACAGACATAAACACTACCACTTCCTCACAATAAAGAAGTTCAACTTCACAGCAACTGCATGCCCTGCATTTACAAAAAAAAAAACTTGGCGTGCATCTTAGCCTCTTCGTCGATAAATAATTGTCGAGGTGACATGCCGACGCCCGGTCTCCTGTGTTTTGTTCTTGTTACATTCTCTCTCTCTCTCTCTCTCTCTCTCTCTCTCTCTCTCTCTCTCTCTCTCTCTGGCAAGATATCTATAAAAGATAAATATATGCATATAAAGATAAATAGTTATGCATACATATACACACACACACACACACACACACTGACACATAAAATATTCTCTCTCTCTCTCTCTCTCTCTCTCTCTCTCTCTCTCTCTCTCTCTCTCTCTCTCTCTCTCTCTCTCTCTCTCTCTCTCTCTCTCTCTCTCTCTCTCTCTCTCTCTCTCTCTCTCTCTCTCTCTCTCTCTCTCTCTCTCTCTCTCTCTGGCAAGATATCTATGAAAGATAAATATATGCATATAAAGATAAATAGTTATGCATACATATACACACACACACACACACACACTGACACATAAAATATTCTCTCTCTCTCTCTCTCTCTCTCTCTCTCTCTCTCTCTCTCTCTCTCTCTCTCTCTCTCTCTCTCTCTCTCTCTTTCTCCCTCTCACTCACACACGCGCGCAAACGTACATTTTAACGCTAGCCGCAGAAACACCGCAAATAATCTCACAATCGCTCCATTCCTCTCTATCAGCTACACAACTCATATATGTAACTTCTGGGCACGTTTCATCCTCCAAACTTAAAAAAGGTCCTAGTTTCTTTTAATAACTACCCGATGAGCCATATGTTAGTGACGGGCCAAACAGATCTTCAGAGCTGACGAAAAAAGGTGATAAAAAAAAAAAAAAATCTCCCTCTATCTCTGCCATCTTTAGACGCCAAATACCTACAGGTAAGCCACCATTTCCATCTTTCTCCAAGCCGCTTCCTCTCTGACTGGCTCTGCCTCTCTCTGCCCCCCCCCCCCCTCTCTCTCTCTCTCTCTCTCTCTCTCTCTCTCTCTCTCTCTCTCTCTCTCTCTCTCTCTCTCTCTCTCTTTATTTCTCCCTCCCTCAATCTGTCTTTCTCTCTCTCTCTGTTTTTCTTTCTTTCTACCCCCCCCTCTCTCTGTTCCGCCTCCCCCCCCCCTCTCTCTCTCTGGCATCCGTTGCTCCTGATAAGCGATCTGTGTGAACTCAGGTAGTCCTTTATTAACCTTCACCTGTTTGTTTTGGTTTTATTTCACTACAAACATCGAAAAAAGAAAAAGAAAACAAATCTTAAGGCCTCTTACTGGAGGTACGAGTTTTGCTTGATTCTTCATCCATCACTCTTTCTTCCCTTTCGCGGCTATTTTCCTTTTATTTTCTGTATCTGTTTAACCTCAGTTCCTTTTTTTTTTACATTTCTCCTCTCATTCTTCCTTCTAGCTATCCTTCCATCCATCATCGTCCTTTTTCTCCCTCACCCTATCCCCCGTTGCCTCTCTCTAATGGAATAAACGAGGTTATTATTAAGATCCTTATTACAACTATTATTATTACTACCCTCTCTCCGTCTCTCTCTACACCCTTCCCTTCCCCCTCCCTCCTCCCACTTCCTCCTACTCTTGCTCCTCCCCCAACCTCCCTTTCCCTCCCCCTCTCCAACACACACTCCTTTTCCATCATATGTACGTATGTGTGTGTGTGTGTGTGTGTGTGTGTGTGTGTGTGTGTGTGTGTGTGTGTGTGTGTGTGTGTGTGTGTGTGTATATATATCCCTCTGTAATGAATAAACGAAATTACTGTAATTATTATTATCATTATCATTATCATTATTATTATTACTATTATTATTATTATTATTATCATTATTACACACTCTCTCTCTCTCTCTTATTCTCTCTCTATTTTCTTCACTTCCCTCCTTCCCCTCCCTCCCCTTCCCCCCTCCCTCCTTCCCTACCCTCTCCCCTACACCCACTCCTTCACCCCCATACGGCTCCGCATCTCCCTCCCTCCCGCCAGGCCTAGGAAGCGAGGTATCATCCACAGCAGCTCTCTGGGCGGCGCTTAGCAACACGCGCCCGTCGGAGCTCGAGAGCGGAGAGAGCCGAGAGCGCGAGAGGGAGAGCGCCACCGCCAGCCTCCCCTCCCTCCTTCCCCTCGCTCCTCCCCCCCTCCTGCTCCTCGTCCCTCCCCGCCCACCTCCACAAGGGGTTACTGACACTATTAACAACAGAGCGGCGTGGTCGTGGTGATCGTGGTGGCGGCCGCTACGTGTTCAGTGCCGGGGCATTTTCCTTCCCTTTCTTCGTCGATAAACAGATAGGTTTGATAAAGGAAGGGAGGAAGGGAGGAAATGAATAGCGCAGTTCGGGTGGCACTCCCTGACCCTTGCACTCGGGAGATAAAACGGAGGAAAGAGAAAAGGGGAGGAGAAAAAAAAAGAAACTGTGTCTGATTCAGCGTCTCGTCTGGTCAAGGGGAGGGAGGAGGGAGGAGGAGAGGGAGAGAATAGACAGAAAAAGACAGAGAGAGAGAGACGGAGAGAAAGATAGAGAGGGTGTGGTAGTGAGGCCAAGGATTGGTGCAAAAGAGCAAAGTAAACCCAACTGTTTGTTTAAGCATTCCTCCTTCACGTACGCATGCATACACAAGCACAAACACAACCACCTACACCGCCCCCACACCACACACACACAAACACACACACAAACACACACACACACACACACACACACACACACACACAACCCACCCTCCCCTATAAACTCCTTCCAACTCCCAACTTAACGAAGACAACACCGACTCGTCCGAAAGAGTGAAAGCCCCGTCCTGGTCACCGACGGACGGGTTCGCACGCACCGCAGAACAGCTGATGATGATAAACAACAGCTATCTCTTCGGAAAATTTCCAGGGAGGGTTTCCCATGAAGCGGTGGTGAATATAAACAGGATGGAAGATTGAAGAGAGGAAGAGAGATGAGGAGGAAGGGGGAAAGGGAGTGTGGGTGAGGGAGAGAGTGTGGGTGAGGGAGAGAGTGTGGGTGAGGGGGAAAGGGAGTGTGGGTGAGGGAGAGAGTGTGGGGGAAGGAAGGGAGGAGGGAAAGAGGGAAGGGGAGGGAGGAAGAGAGAGAGAGAGAGAGAGAGAGAGAGAGAGAGAGAGAGAGAGAGAGAGAGAGAGAGAGAGAGAGAGAGAGAGAGAGAGAGAGAGAGAAAGAGAGAAAGAGAGAGAGAAGAGAGAGAGAGAGAGATACAGAGAGATACAGAGAGAAAGAGAGGGAGGGAGGGAGAGAGAGATACAGAGAGAAAGAGAGGGAGGGAGGGAGAGAGAGATAAACAACGGCCGTTCCAGCCTCACAAAAAAAAAAAAAAAAAAAAAACAGAACGAACCCTACATTCGTAGGCCTACCTACGGCATGCCACTATTAAACACAAACAGAGAGAGAGAGAGAGAGAGAGAGAGAGAGAGAGAGAGAGAGAGAGAGAGAGAGAGAGAGAGAGAGAGAGAGAGAGAGAGAGAGAGAGAGAGAGAGAGAGAGAGAGAGAGAGAGAGAGAGATAGAGAAAGAGAGAGAGAAAGAGAGAGAGAAAGAAAGAAAGAAAGAAAGAGAGAGAAGAGAGGAGAGAGGAGAGGAGGAGAAAAAAAGAGAGAAGAGAAGAGAAGAGAAGAGAAGAGAAGAAAAGAAAAGATAGGAGAAGAGAGAGAGGGAAGACATAGTCAAAAACTCAGACAATTAGTTACGACAGAAAAGAGCCAAAGCGAGAGAGGGTTAGCCCGTGCCACGTTAGAAGCCCCAGCGTGGCATAACATCAGTAGGTGAGCGGGAACGTCTCGCC
>NC_061832.1:6131618-6134118 GCF_019202785.1 Penaeus chinensis
ATGTTCTGAATAAGCTTCATTTCTTTAATAGTTACTTATGTGGGTAGGATGATGGTGCTGGTGATTCAAAAAATCAATCAATCAATTAATTATGGGAATAAGTACAGAATATGTTGCTAACATCTTTATTGCCACTTGGAACATGATTTTCCCCCGTAATTATATGGCTCACTTTCTACATAAATCTACCTGAACCTTGCCATCACCTGTGAAGCATTCTTTAAGGTCATGGAATATTGGCTTTGATTCAAGTGATTGCAGCAGTTCATGCACCTTCAGTGCTCCAGCAAAGGCCATGTAACCTTCAATATCCTTGTAGACCTTCCTGGCTATTTATCGTCAAATAAGGGACCAGTCCAAGGTCTATCCGGCCAAATAGACGCGGAGGAGATTTGTTGGCCTCTGCTGGAGCTGATGGATTGTAAGTCATGGCAATTATTTGAGTCACAGCAGGTGTCAGAGTAATTTGCACCAAACTTAAAGTACTGGATCAAATACTATTAAAAAGACTTTTGTTTTTCCTTACGTGTACTAATGGCTTTAATTATCTCTCAAAAGACTTGCTTAACTACAGGAAAAAATCAATGGTATCTGTTGATTCCTTGCTTACTAAATAATGTTCTTGCATTGGAAAATTACTGTTTTTTTCCCTTATCGATATACTATTATCACTAACTGAATAAACTGAAACTGCTACCACCCATTGATGATTTATACAGATGAATTGTCCTCAAGAATAATCAAACTCTGGAAAGTATAAATCAGAGCATTCAATCTGACTTCAACAATTGTTTCTACTCTTGCCTTGCATCTATATTGACTAGACAAAGGAGGAAATAAAGCTGTGAGTTCTTCTAACTTACCCCCAAGGTCTTCTCCACAAATTACAAACTTCCTGCAATTCATTGACCATTTCATTTACCTTATATATTTACATAACCCTTTATTTTCCCACCATTTGGTATACAGCAATAAAAATAATTCATCTCTAAAAATTTTAAAAATATATGCCAATGTACATAATGATTTACAAAAAAGCATCAGTTTCATAATACAAAGACGTGACCTGATATAATGCCTAGATGGACTCGCCCAAAGAAAAAACAAACTTTAATGTCAGTCGTACTTGATGATCAACTGCTGTGAGACTTTCCAGCAAAGATGCCAAACACAGATGAACACAAACAATCTGACAAGGGAAGCTGACATCATCGCTCCTCTAACAATGCAGGGGACCAGCCATTCTAGAGCACAAACTAATGAGAACATAATAATTTTCTTTCAAGTATGTAATAGCTATTGTTACTCCCTTTCTTCCATCTTATCTATTACCTGTGATATCTGCAAATACAAAGCAACTACATATGCTGTATTGACAAAATTAAACTTGTTGCCTTGGGCTTCCTACCTATATATAACACAGGTTTTGCATATGCGAAAAAAAAAAAAAAAATGCAATAGATGTCATCACCACTAATAAAAATAAAAATAAATGTAGTAATACAATAAATGGTACTGATAAATGTAATACAAGAATATAATGATATTAATATTACTGATACTACACCTGCTATAATCACTCCTAATACTATTAAAACTAAATAAATAATCGTAATGTTTAATAAGATAAATAGTAATTCAAAATATCATAATTGCAATAGTATTACCAGTGACAACAACAAAAACAAAAATGCCAAGAATTAAATGTGTAATAACACCTACCCCCTTGTCAACAAATAAATATGGGGTGTATGCTTTTCTCTATGTAATAATGCTATCACATAATAATAATCCTAATGATAATCTAGGGCAACAGAAGTAGAGCAAAGCAAAACAAACCAAATAAAGAATAAAGAAAGAAAGAAGAAGAAGAAGAAGAGGAACAAAAAACAAACAAAAAACTTTTGCTCTTGAAGATAATGATGACAATGGAAAAAGGTCATAACACCAGTGCTAGTAATAATAATAGTAGCACTAGTAGTAATAACAATTAACAATAGTAGTAGTAATATTGATAACAACAATAACAATAAAAACAACAACAACAACAATAATAATGATAATCATAATAATAATAATAACAATAATAAAGATAAAAAATAACTATAATGAAAATATAATAATATATAATAAGATCATATAACAACAACAATATTACTTCTAATACCAATGATAATAATAATGATCATAATGGTGATGATGATGATAAAGGAAAAAGTGATAACAATAACATTGATGATGATGATAATAAAAATAGTAGTAGTAGTAGTAATAGTAATAATAATAACAATAACAATAACAATAACAATAACAATAACAATAATAATAATAATAATAATAGTAATAGTAATAGTAATAGTAATAAAAATAATAAAAATAATAATAATAATAATAATAATAATAATAATAATAGTAATAGTAATAATAATAATAATGATAAATATATCATGATAATGATGATCATTTTATCAATAATAACAATGACAACAAGTAGTGAACG
>NC_061832.1:6176293-6183793 GCF_019202785.1 Penaeus chinensis
GAATTATATTTTTCTTTTTTTATTCTGTATCCTTAAGGAAATTAAAAATGTGACAAAAAAGATATGTAGTTGTCTCCTCTCTCTGAATATCCCTAACAATTATGGATATATATTTTAAAAGTTTTGTTGTGTTTTTATATATAATCCTAACAACACAATTGAAAAGAAAAGGAAAAGGAAAATGGTTGTCCGGAACGTTATCTCTTTCACAGCGAACGGAAATGGAAGATAGCAAGAAATGTATGTTTGTTAGTCTCTCTTTTTCTTTATCCCCCCCCCCCCTCTGGGTTTTTTTCTCTCTCTCTTTCTCTTTCCGTCTCTCTACCTGTGTGTCTGTCTCTCTCTCCCCTCTCTCTCTGTGTCTCTCTCTTCTCCGTCTCTTTCCCTCTCTCTCTCTCTCTTTCTCCACTCCCCCTCTTTTCTCTGTCTCTCTCTCTTTCTCTTTCTTTCCTCCCTCTCTCTCCCCCCCTCTCTCCCCCTCTCTCTCCGTCTCTCTACATGTCTCTCTCTCTCTCTCTCTCTCTCTCTCTCTCTCCCTCTCTCTCCCCCTCTCCCTCTCTCTGTCTGTCTGTCTGTCTGTCTGTCTGTCTGTCTGTCTGTCTGTCTCTCTCTCTCTCTCTCTCTCTCTCTCTCTCTCTCTCTCTCTCTCTCCCTCTCTTTCTCTCCCTCTCTCTCTCTTTCTCTCTCTCTCCACCTCTCCCTCTGTCTGTCTGTCTGTCTGTCTGTCTGTCTGTCTGTCTCTCTCTCTCTCTCTCTCTCTCTCTCTCTCTCTCTCTCTCTCTCTCTCTTTTCCCCCCCCCCCTATCTCTGTCATAAGGCACGTAAATATATTATTTCAAAAATGTTGAACATGATTTTAGGTATTGACAACTTTGTCGATAATGAAAAAAATAAATATATTTTAGAAGAATCTTTATTTACGAAGGAAACAAAAAGTGAAGAGAAAACACGGGATAAAGATCCTTAGAGAGAGCGAGTTTTTTAGTTTATTCTCTCTCTCTCTAAAAAAAGAGCATATATATTTTAAGTCTTAGCATAATTTCATGCTACTAACAACCTTCTCAATGATGAAATAGAAAATACCTTTCTTTATTTACACACAACAGACGCACATAAACAAAATACCTACGAAGAAAACACGAGGGAAAATCTTTAGGGGCAGCGGGGTTATTTTTTTTTCTTACTCCATGAATTTCTCAAAAAAAGTAAGTAAATATGCATTTCTAAAGTCTTAACATGACTTTATGTACTAACAACCTTGTCGGCGATGAAAGAAATATGTCTCCAGAATATTCCTTATTTACACAACAAACGAACTTGGACGAGACTCATATATATTTCCCAAACAATACGTTATTCAAACCTCCTTCATTTCCCATTATCTCTATCCATGATATGAATCATCGGAAATTATCTACAATTTAGCGTTTAGGTCAAATAATCTCCGTAAATAAACGATGAAATTAATCCGTCATTATATATATACGAATGTTTGACACGGCAAAGAGGGCTTAGAGAAAACATTTTAGAAAGATTAGAGCGTGGTCGTGTTCTAAAGTAATTCGTATGGCTAACAATAGGTTATGGGTTCATGTGTCAGTATAGTTTCAGATCACGAAGTCGATTCTGATGTCTTAGATGCATGTTTAAGTTAGTGTAATAGTAGTGTTGATAATAATAATTTTCAATTAATTATCACTACTATTATTATTATCATTACCGTTATCATTGTCATTACTATTATTATCATTATCATCATTAACATTATTATTGGAATAATTACCACTACTCACCATTATTATCACCATTATTATCCTTGTTGTTTTTATCATCATCATTATTATTGTTATCATTATTATCATAGTCATTATTATTATCTTTATTATTATCATTATTACTATTATTATTATCATCATTATTATCATTGTTATTATTATAATTTTTATTATTAATAATAGAGATAATGATAATAATAATGATAATGGTAATAATAATAATAATAATGATAATATAAATAGTAGTAATAAGGATAGCAACAGTATTATCATTATTATTATCATTATCATTATTATTATTATTATTATTATTATTATTATTATTATCATTATTATTATTATTGTTACTATCATCATCATTATTATTTTTGTTATTAATATTATCATTATTATTATTATTATTATCATTATTGTTATTATCATTATTATTATTATTATTATTATTATCATTATTGTTATTATCATTATTATTATTATTATTAATTGTTATCATTCTCATTATTATTGTTGTTGTTACTATTCTATTATCATCATTATTACTGTCTTTATTATTAATATTATTATATTTCCGTCTCCTTCATCTTCCCTATCACCTCTCCTCTTTCCTATTTCTTCTAACCCTTTTCTTTCCCTCTCACTACTCCTTCCTTCTTTTTCTTCTCTCTCTCGTCCCTCTCTCTTTCTATTTCTCTTTTCATCCTTCCCTATCCTCTCTTACACTTTCCTTCTTCCTTTTCCATCTTCTCTCATCTACACTCTATCTCTCTTTCTCATTCTCTCCCCTCCCCTCTCCCTCTCTCTTTCTTTCTTCTCCCTCTACCTCCTGCTTCGCTCTTCTCCCTTCCCTCTTTCTACCCCTTTCACTCTCCTTCTTCCTACCACTCCCTCTCCCTTCTCCATTCCTCCTCTTCCCCTTCTTCCTCCGCCTTCTCCTTCTTCTCCCCACCCTTTTCCTCTCTCCCGATTTCCTCCCCTCCTCAAACTCCCAGGGGAGCATCATCCTGGCCCACGAGATGAAGATGCTGGAGAGAGAGAGATCACACGAGAGAGCATGACTGTGGGAACGGAATGGATGGCCCGAACGTGAATGGCATCGTGGCATCCCTTGGCACCCGCCCCGTTTTCTCGCTCCCTCTTTCACTTTTTGTCTGTCTGTCTGTCTATCTGTTTGTCTGTCTGTCTCTCTCTTTCACTTTCTGTCTCTCTCTCTCTCTCTCTCTCTTTAACTTACTCTCTGTCTGTCTTTCTGTTTGTCTGTCTGTCTCTCTTTCAGTTTCTGTCTGTCTGTCTGTGCGTTTGTCTTTCTGTTTGTCTGTCTCTCTCTTTGATTTACTCTCTGTCTGTCTGTTTGTTTGTCTGTGTGTTTCACCGGCTGTTTGTGTGCCTCTCTCTCTCTCTCTCTCTCTCTCTCTCTCTCTCTCTCTCTCTCTCTCTCTCTCTCTCTCTCTCTCTCTCTCTCTTTCTCCCTCTTTCACTTTTTGTCTATCTGTCTGTCTTTCTGTTTGTCTGTCTGTCTCTCTCTTTCACTTTCTGTCTGTCTGTCTTTGCGTTTGTCTTTCTGTTTGTCTGTCTCTCTCTTTAATTTACTCTCTGTCTGTCTGTTTGTTTGTCATTGTGTTTCACCGTCTGTTTGTGTGCCCCCCCCCCCTCTCTCTCTCTCTTCCTCTTTCACTTTTTATCTATCTGTCTGTCTGTCTGTCTTTCTCTTTCACTTTCTTTCTGTTTGTCGGTTAGTTTGTCTGTGTGTTTCTCCGCCTGTGTCAGAGAGAAAGAAAGAAATACCCAGTACCCGACCCCCTCTCCTCTTATATTCTTAACCCCTACCCTATACCCTCTCTTCTTCCACCCCCTACCCTTATTCCATAATCCCCTCCTAACCCCCCCCCCCACCTCCCCACTAATATTTGCCAGCGAAACCCCTCCTATCACTCTTATATCCTCCTATAACCCATACCCCCTTATCTCTTTCTTTCTCCTCCCTCTACCTCCTGCTTCGCTCTTCTCCCTTCCCTCCTTCTACCCATTTCACTCTCCTTCTTCTTATCACTTCCCCTCCCTTCTCCATTCTTCCTCTCCCCCTTCTTTCTCCACCTTCCTCTTCTTCTCCCCACCCTTTCCCTCTCTCCCGATTTCCTCCCCTATACCCCATACCCCCCTATACCCCTCCAATACCCTTCCTTCCTTAAAGATCAGTTACGTCATACATCCTCCCTCTTTACCATAATAATCCCAACTCCCATTCTAATCTTCTTTCAGCCCCGATGTAAGCTCCTTCTCCGCTATGCCCCTCCCCCATACCCCATGCCCCTCTCTCTCCCTATCCCATGCCCTCCCATACCCCTCCCTCCCTCCTTAATATCACCGCTCCAAGTTCTTAAGAAAGCCTCATGCCCCAACCACAAAAGAACCCGCCACGAATTTTTTTTCTTATAAAAATGTAAAAAAGGAGTAAAGAAACTTAAAAAAGAAGAAGAAAAAAAAAGAAGAAAAAAAAGGAAAAATAAAATGTAAGCAGCTAAGACACCCTTCACAGACTTCACAAAAAACCCGAATGATTTCTTGCATGTGGGTAATCTATATGGTAATTTCGGCTCCGTCGCCTTTGATAAGTGGAAGCGTATTTGTCTGGCGGGAAAGCGCGGGAACCGACGGGCATAACCTAACTTAACCTGCGCTCGAGATTAAGGCGCTGGATGGGGGGGGAGAAGGAGGGGGGAGGGGGTGGGTAGGAGGAGGGAGTGGGTAGGAGGGGAGGGGTGGATAGGAAAGGGGGAGGGGTTTGGGAAGGAGGAGGGAGGGGGTGGATAGGAGGCGTGGATAGGAGGGGGTGGATAGGAGGCGTGGATAGGAGGGGGTGGATAGGAGGGGGGAGGGGGGTGGATAGGAGGGGAGGGAGTTGGATGGATAAAAGGGGGGTGGATGGATGTATAAGAGAGAGAGTGAGAGGGGATGGATGAATGTATGGTTTCATGGATAGAAAGGGAGGAGAAAAGCGTGGATAGAGAGAGAAAGAGAGAGAAATGGAAAGAAAAGAGTAGAAAGAGTCATTGGAAGAATAACACACAAAAAATAGTCATTATCAAGAATTCAAACACGAAAAAAATCTTTTGAAAAACCGATAAAATGATAAAACCAACACAGAGGCGTCATCAACAGAAGCTTCGGAATAAAACATATTGCACAAGGACTTACGTGTAAGCGCATTTTCATGAGCATAATAAATATAGGAATTAAATCGGACATAATACTCTTTGTGACTGGACTGCGCTCAATTATTTCATGCATTATTTTCTATTTTCTATTCATTTTTGTTGTTTATGTTGCGTGAGCTTTTTGATCTTTCTATTCCCTCTGTTTGTCTGTTTTTTTTTGTTTTTTTATTAAGTGGTTCTATTGTATTTTGCTCTTTCTTTCTTTCATTCTCTCTTCCTGGATCTCCTCTGTACACTTGTCCTTCTCTCGGATTTCCTCTTCTTTGTTTGTATGTCTGTTATTTCTCCTCTGTCCGTTTATCCGTCTTTCTTTCTCTTCCTCTCATTCTCTCTCTCTTCCTCTCATTCTCTCTCTCTTCCTCTCCCCTCTTCTCTCTCTTTCATATCAAAGTCGAAATCCGCTTCGTGATTTTTTCCCCATGACCACCAGTGGGCAACACCGCATCATCGCCGTGCAGCACAATGGAAAAAAGAGAATAATCAAGAAGGTAAAAAAAAAAAAAGATAAAAAAAAAAAAGGAGGAAGATAAGCGTTTGATCAACGAAAGAGAAGATGAAAGAGGGAACGGAGAGTCTTCTCCTCCATGTCGATATTTTGGCTTCGGGGAGTTTGCGATCAGCTGATGCTCTCCGGCTGGTCTTATTATACAAATGCGGATGCGTTTTGGGCCGCTCCCGCTTATGCGCTGCTGTTGTTGTCCTTCGCCATCGTGCTCCGAGTTTTGCTCTTAATATCGGGATAGTTGGTTATCTTATCTCTAATTTTATTTATATTTACTGTTCTGATTACGGTTGGATTGCTGATATCGCCATAGGTTTATTTCTTATGTTTTTTATAATTATTGTTTATTTATCAGTTGTAGCTGCATTTCTCTCAGACAAGCGTGAATTATTATTATTGTTATTTTAATGTATATTTTTTCTCTTGTTCTCATCATTATTATTGTTATCCTTTATCATCGTCTTTATCTACATTTCAAGATTATCAGAACTTCACTTTTAAAGACTCGTTATATACCTTTATCAGCATGCATATATGGGTGTTTGATTGCCGATTTATGCGATGCGTCCTTACCATTAACGTCATTAATAAAGGTATTATAGTTCTGTTTCTGATATACACATGCTCGATGGTCTGTACTCTGCCGTTTTTTGTGTTATCATTATTACCATTATTATTATAACTATTATTATCATTACCAATATCATTATCATTATAATTATCATTATCATTTTTGTTCTTTTTACCATTATCATCATCACTGTTATTGCCATTGTCATTATCATGGCCATTATCATACCTTTATCATTTATCGTTTTGTATTAACATCATTATAGCTTTATCTTTATTTGTATTATCATTATGTAATTAGGGATACTCGCTTGGTGTTGTTATTATCATTATCAGTATTACCATTACTGTTATTATTATTATCATTAGTATTATTATTATCATTAGTATCATTATTATTATCATTGTTATTGTTATCATTATTATCATTATCTTTATTATTATCATCATTATTATCATAATGTTTATCATTATCATTAATAATGTTCTTGTCATCAACTATCACTATCATCACGTGCATACATGCGTGCGTGTACATGTACATGTGTATGTATGTCTGTGTGTGTGTGTGTCTGTGTATCTGTGTGTATGTGTTTGTGAATCTGTGTATCTGTGTACGTGAAAGTACGTATACGTTCACGCGTGTGTGTTTATGCATTTTTATGCGTATATATATGTTTGTGTCAATCCGTGTATGCACGTCATTTGCATACGTACAACACAAGCTTCCCTGGAGACTATTCTACCAAGAAGGACCTCGCAAAGAAAACGGGAAGAAGGAGCGAAAGGGGGGACTCTTCCACGAAGCGCGGGTCACCAGAGGGACGGGCCGTTACCAAAAGCGCTTGAGGCAGGGAACGGAAAACCTATGAGCACCCGGATGTGTTTCTTTGTACTCTTTCCTTTCGTCTGGCTTTCACTCTTATTATTTTTTAATTTGTTTGTTTCCTTATTTCTCGTTCAGTATATGTATTTCTTTATTTCTCTCTTTTGCTCTCGTTTTCGTTCTCTTACATTCTCCTTCCTCTCCTTTCCGTTCTCCTATCTCTCCCCATTCTCCTCTCCTTCCTCTCCTCCCTTCCTTTTTCTCCTTTTCTCCATTCTCCTCATCTTCTTCCCCTTCTCTCTCTTTCTCTCCATTCTCATCTCTTTCCTCCCCCACCCTCTTTCCCTCCCGATTCTCTTCTTCCTCCTACCCTCTCTCTTTCTGTATTCTCCTTCCTCCCTCCCTCCCTCCCCTCCTTCTTTATCTTTCCCCATTCTCCCATTCTCCTCTCTTTCCTCCCCTCCCCTACCTCCTGTCTCTCCTCACTGTCCTCTCCTTTCTCCTTTCCCTCCCCTTTCTCTCTCTCTCATCCTATTTTCTCCCTCCCTCCTTCCCTATTTTTCCATCCTCCACTCCTCACTCCTACGCTATTTTCCCATCCTCCTCTCCTCCACC
>NC_061832.1:6188793-6193793 GCF_019202785.1 Penaeus chinensis
TCCTCTTCCCCTCCCTCTCCCCAGCAAAGTCCGTGCTTCCCCATGACAAGTATAGTAATAAAAAAATAATAGGGGGGGGTACCCTCCACCTATTCCCACGATTTATTTCTGTGTCGTTATATCCCATCAGAGGCCTTCGATACCCCCCCCCGACCTTACCCTCTCCTCCCTTGTCCTCCGGCTCTCTATCACTCCCTCCCCCTCTCCCGGTCTCTATTCCTCCCTCCCTCTTCCGGTCTCTGTTCTACATCCTCCCCACCCTAACCGGTCTCTTTCCTTTCCCCTCCTCTCCCCTGGTCTCTATCCTTTCCCCTCCCCCGGTTCTATCCTTTCCCCTTCCCCGGTCTCTATCCACTCCACTACTCAGCTCTCTATCCATGCCCCGGTCTCTGTCCACCCCATTTCCCCGGTCTCTACCTAGCCTTCCTATTCCCAGGTTTCTATCTAGCTTTCAGGTCTTTATCCAGCCATCTCTCCAAAAGTTTCTATCCTTTTCCCTTCCCCGGTCTCTACCTAGCCCCCTTCCCTATCCCGGTCTCCATCCAGCCTCCTCCCCATTCCCAGGTTTCTATCCAGCTCCCTGATCTGTGTCCCTCCCGTATCTGCCCAAGGGCTTATCCTGGCCCTTCCCACGATCTCTTTCCACACGCCGTCCAGGGTCTCTACCCAGACCCCTGTCTTCTCGGGTCTCCAGCCTGTCCATCTCGGGTATTTAATCCCCTCCGCCTCTCACGGTCTCTAACTCCTAGCCATACTCAACCTGCCGGCGCCACGTAGCATACCCGCCTAGGGAACTCGCCGGGCCGAGCTCCGCGTTGGCAGTAGGCAGCACCTCGGCCGGCTTCGCCGGGTTGCACTGGCTCTCGCGCGGTCGGTTGGCTGCAGACGCTCGCGCGACGGGGCGGGCGGGTTGGATAGGTCTGTCGGTCTAGCGCGGGATTGGCCGGGGGTCTCGGGCTGACGGTCGCTGGGCGCACGGCAGCGTGGGAGGTCTGGCGAGGGGGCTGGGGCGCGTCGATCGCGGGCGCATGGGGTGGGGAGGCGCGGGGGGGGCGGGCGGGCGCGGGCGCTGGGGGCTTGCGGCCGGCGGCGCGCGAGAGAACGGGGGAGGGACGGGCGCGAGGCAAGGGCAGGAGCACGAGAGCGGCGCGACGCGCGAGAGCGCGCGCGGCGCGCGCGCGCGCGAGAGTGCGGTCACGGTGCGAGCGCGCGCGCGCTCGGAGCGCGGCGCGAGCGTTGCGCGCGCGCAGCTCGCGTCAGCGCGCTGCGCGTGTTCGCGCGCCGCGCGCGAGCGGTACGCGCCGCGCGCTGGCGGGCGCGATCGCGCAGCCGATGGATCGCTCGGGTAAGGAGGACATCCAGCTGTTGTTTGTTGTCTACTGTTGCAGAAGCCATGGTTCACTTATATTGTCCAAGATGTCATTTGTCGGCTTGGTGAGGTTCTATTCCTGCGAGGTGAGGGCCGCGCCGTAGAGCTGATAATACTGGGGCGTATTTGGCGGGGGCGGACGGTGCGACTGGGGGGCTGAGGCAAGGGTTAGGGACACGCGCGGACAGGCCTTCGCTGGGATACCCCCTGGCGCGCTCTTGTTGCTGGCGGCGAGCCGCCGAGGTAAGACTACGGCATAGGGCAGCGAGATAGGCGGACGAGAGCGAGCGGGGGAGCGAGCTACGCCGACGAAGAGGCCGGAGGGAGGTGGGGCAGCGCGCGTGGGGGGAGGGACGGCGGAGGAGCAGGGGGGCGGTTGGTACCCTCGAACGAAAAGAAGCAGCCGCAAGAACGCAGAGCGCTAGGAGGCGCGGGGAGAGGGGGCGGACGAGAAGAAGCAAGCAGCAGCAAGACGAGGAAGAATGGCGAGGGGCGTCGAGAGGGGGCGGAGAGACAACGCGACCACTGCGGGCGGTGGGGACAGGAGAGAAAGAAAGAAACAAGAAGCAGCGCGATACGAGGCAGCGGGGGCGGGGGAGGAGAGCAAGCAGACGAAGCAGACGGAAGGGCGCGGGGGGGAGCAGAACACCGGCGAAGGGCGGAAGGGCGGGGAGGGAAGGCAGGGGGGAGCATGAGAGAGCGGGAGACGGAGGAGGCGCTGCGTGGGGCGCAGCGAGAAGACTGAAGTGGAGGGCCGAACGGAGCGCGGGGAGGCTGTGGTCGGGGGTGGCAGGGGAAGCAGGGGCGTGGCGGTGAACGGCACACCGCTAGGAGGCTTGGGGTGCTGAGGAGTGGGACGACATATGGGTAAGGGGGGGGCAGACGAACGGGGGGAGAAAGTTGAGGACCGGGGGGAAGGGAACCACCAGGAGAAGGAGTTGAGGGGTGAGAGAGGAGAGTTACAGCGGCTGGTGGACGAGAGGAAAGCGGCGCGGTACACATGGACTGAACGGCAGGCGAGAGCGCCCGGGAGGCGATGGCAGCAACTAGGGAGATTGGGTAGGCTTTGGGAACAAGCTGAGGATCAAGGAAGCAAGGAGTCGGACGAGGAGATGGATGATGACGGAAGGGGAGACGGGTGAGTCCTGGCGCCGGCACGCGCTCCGCACAAAAAACAAGAGAGACGAGCGAGCGCGCGCGCGCGCGCGCGAGAGAGAAAATAAACCCAAGAGAGAGCAGGAGCGAGAGAGGAAGGCGCGACCGGGCACGTCAAAGCACAGGAAGAGAGGGTGACAGGGAGAGAGGGCATGTGAACGGAGGAGCGAGGACCGAAGGCAAGGAGCGGAAGGCGAAGCCGCGACATAGGACGGGAGGACGCAAAGCCATCGGGCACGCCAGGCGAGAACCGACGAGCAGAAGAGCGGGCTGTTGCGCAGGGAGGTAAAAGAGATGAGCAGGAAGAAGAAGAAAGCCAAGGGACGAGACTCAAGACACATGGCTGGAGAACAGCCGAAGAGAGGAATGGGGAGAAGGAGAGCGTAACAAGAAGACGAAGAAGACGGAGCGGGATGGGGGAGCAGGAAGAGGTCAAACGAAGAAGACAGACAAGAAGAAGGAGAGGATGGGGCGAAAGGAAGAAGCAGACGAGAGGGGAAGGGGTTGGGAGCCCACACCAGGAGAGGTAAAAGGGAGAAGAGAAGGAAGAAGACGAAGAAGAGTGAAGAAGAAGAGAAGGAGCGGGAAGGGGCGCCGGAGCAGGTCACCGAGCAGAGACATGACGCGACGCAGAAAAGGAAGAAGAAGACGAAGGAGAGGGCTGCGGGAGTAGGAGAGGTAAACCGAAGGAAGAGAAGGAAGAAGAAGACGTAAAAGGACGCAGAATTAAGACAAGGCAGGAAGACGACGCAGGAGAGGCAATGGGGAGCAAGGGAGGGTAAAACAAACAAAGAAGAAGAAGAAGGACGAAGGCGAGGGCTGGGGAGCGGAGAGGTAAAAGACGACGAGACGGGGGAAACAGAGAAAGGGCCAGGACGGAGAAGGAGTGGGATGGGGAGCCGGCGAGGTCAAAGACAGGCGCGACAGAAGGAGAAGGATAGGGATGGGGAGCAGGAGAGGTCAAAGAAGCGAGCCGGCGGCAGAAAGCAGAAGACGGGGGCAGGGTTGGGGCGAAGGAGCGGTACCAAGCCGCAGCGCAGCGAAGACCGACAGAAGAACGGGGAGGGATGGGGCGACCAGCGCGGTCCCCGGAGACGAGGCAGGCAGAAGACGCGCGAGGGAAGCGACGCAGAAGGCGAGGGATGGTGCAAAGGCGCGGTACAAGACCGACGCGCCGGAGGAAGCAGCGCGACAGGATGAAGGTCGCCGAGGCGACGAGGGTGGGGAGACGGAGAGGTCAACGAATAAGAGAATGGCCGCACGAACCGCCTGCGCGGGCTGGGGAGACATGGACGAGGACACGTCGCGCAGAACGCAGAAGCAGGCGCGGGGCTGTGGCGCAGGATCGGTCACGCAGCCGCAGCGACGCCGCACGCACTCGCGGGGGCAGGGATGGGGCGCTGAGGGTACCCCGGCGCGCGCCCCGGCCGCGCCGCCCTCCTCTTTCCTCCTCCTCCGCCTTATCTTCATTTTTCCTTCTCTTACCCCTCTCCTCTCCTTCCTCTCCTCCTCCCCTTCCCCTCTTCTCCTCTCTTTCATTTTCTCCTTCTCTTACCCTCAGCCTCCCGCGCCTCACTCCTTCTTCTTTCACTTTTGCTCCTTCCTCTTACCCCTCCTCTCTCTTCTTCCTTCCTCTCCTCCTTTACTTTATTTTCTCTCCTCTTACCCTCCTCCCTCTCCTTCCTCCTCCTTCTCTTTCAATTTCTCCTTCTCTTACCCCTCCTCCTCCTTCTCCTCCTCCTTCTCTTTCAATTTCTCCTTCTCTTACCCCTCCTCATCTCCTTCCTCCTCCTCCTCCACCTTCCTCCTCCTCCTCCTCACCTTCCTCCTCCTCCTCCTTCATCCTCCTCCTCTCCTTCCACCTCTCCTCCTTCTCTTTCATGTCTCCTTCTTTTCCCCTCGCTCATCTCCTTCCTCCTCCTTCTCCACCTGCCTCCTCTCCTCTCTTCCTCCTCCTCCTCCTCCTTCCTCTCCTCCTCCTTCTCTTTCATTTTCTCCTTCTCTTACCCCTCCTTCTCTCATTCCTCCTTCTACTCCTCCTTCCTCTTCCTCCTCCTTCTCTTTCATTTTCTCCTTCTCTTACCCTCCCTCCTCTCCTTCCTCCTCCTTAACCAGACGCAGTAATGGAAGGATGCACCAGCGCGGCGTGTTTGGCCTCGCCCCGGAATCTCTTAATACTTTTCAGGCAGCAATATACCTCACGCAGAGTTTGGTTTATCTTCACCGTGCGGACGGGTTGTGTGGAGTGGCTGGGGGCGGAGAGGGGGTTGGGAGGGGAGGGGGAGGGGGGAAGGGGTGGGGAGAAGGGGGGCAAGGGAGGAGTAGGAGGAGGAGGAGGAGGAAGGAGTGGGGGAGGGGTGGGCAAGGGAGGAGGGAAGGGAGGTGGAGGAGGAGGAGGAGGAGGAGGAAGGGGTGGGGAAGAGGTGGGCAAAGGAGTGAGTGAGATAGGAGGGGGAAGGCCGAGGAGTGGGGAGAG
>NC_061832.1:6196293-6201293 GCF_019202785.1 Penaeus chinensis
CTGCCATTAAGACTAGATACACACTGCACATCACAGGCACGCCCAGCTGGGTCAATCCGGCTTAATATTACTACGGCTTAAATGGTGTTCGGAATAATTCATACATAAAAAAGTCTACGGATTATTCTACCCAGATTTCACTATGTGTTTCAGCCTGAGATCTGGAATAGAAAGCATTATTATCGTATTTTGAAGGGATGGAAAAAACGATTGCTAATATAAACTAAATAAAATAAAATAAGCAACATGAAGACAATTTGATGTTGTGAAGTTAGATACAGGCAGTACTGGAGGGTCAGTGAAACAGCGAAACGTGCGATGTAGAATAAACAATGTAAACTTTGCTATGAAGAATATTAGCAAATACTTGTACATTATATCTCACTACCTCATAAGCCGCCTAGCATGGGGTACGGAGAGCTAAGTTATTATTTCCTTTCAACTGTTGTAACTAGAATCGGAACGTAATATCATGTTATGAGTATATATCAAATGTAACAAGACCTGGGTATGCCTGAGCAATGCGCCGGTGTGGGATAGATAGATGAAGGGCTATGCAGTTAGTTTTTCTCAGCTTATATACTAGAATACATGATTCTGATTATATCCTAAATCCGTAATGTGATATCATAATACAATATCAGAGCTTGCCTAAGTCCTGTATGCAGTTAAATGGACGGGAAATAAGGAAATTTACTAAGCTATTTGAGGGCAAAGCATATTGCTTATATCACCACATTCATTCACCATTTCTTACTTAAATACTATCCGACTGTTCAATGTAATTTATATTTTACTGTATAATGCTTCTAAAAAGGATTTTCATTGATAATAATGCTAGTATGATTTTCTAGAATTGTCTATAAGTGTTGTAAATGCTAATGTAACTGTGAAATACGAATTGTGCCGATAATCTGAAAGCAACAGAACTAAAATTATTGAAGATTACAAGGAAGATTATGATAAAGAAACTTACATTGATGTGGATAAGAGCAAAATGCGCGAGATAGATATACAAATCAATAACATGAACAAAATGACATCTTGATAACACGATAGAGATGTTAAGATAATGATGAAAACAAGAATGATGATGATATTTAGAATAATGATGAAACAGTGACAAAAGAGATAATATTCATAATAATGATGAAAATAATAGCAACTCGTACGACAGGATAATGACCGTTATGATAATGCACACCAACGATAATGATAGTGTTAAAGACACTATTATCGTTAGCTAAAACAATGAACAGTTCATCCAGTCTCTACCCTTATCTATATTATCCTCTCCTTCATCATCTTGCATTTCGACAAGCTTATTCAAATTTCCAGCACTATTAAATTTAGACTTAATAACGCCGAGCCTGGTATTATCTATATCATCATCAAAGCATCGATACAGATTCATTATCAGCGTGATTAGGAATACATAGTCAGCTGAAATAATGAATTTTCATCCTCATTCTCATTACTGAAAGTTATTAAGAGCTTTGGCCAATATTCCCCCTGGAGTTACTTGCGCGTCGTATGTTGTGTTGTAATAAAGAGAAGGGAGAAAGGGAGAGAATGAGGGAGGGGGAAAGTAAAGAGGGGAGAAAAGGAGACGGAGAGGGAGGGGGAAGGGAAAGGAAAAGGAAGAGGGAAAGGAGAGAGGGGAGAAAATGAGACGGAGAGGGAGGGGGGAGGGAGAGGAAGAGGAAGGGGGAAAGGAGAGAGGGGAGAAAAGGAGAGGGAAAGGGAGGGGGAAGGGATAGATGGGAGAAAAGGAGAGGGAGAAGGAGGGGGAAGGGAGAGATGGGGGAAAAGGAGAGGGAGAGGGAAGGGGAAGGGGGAGATGGGAGAAAAGGAGAGGGAGAGGGAGGGGGAAGGGAGAGGGAAGAAGGGAGAGGGAGGAAGCGAGAGAGGGAGGAAGGGAGAGGGAGAGAGAGGGGAAAGGGAGAGAGGGGGGAAAGAGAGAGAGAGGGAAGGGGGGAAGAGAGAAAGAAGAAGGGAGAGAGGGGAGAAAGGGAGAGGAAGGAGGGGGAAGAGAAAGGAAGGAAGTGAAAGAGAGGAGAAATGAGGGAGGAAGGAAGAGGGAGGGGGAAGGGAGAGAGGGGAGAAAGGGAGAGGGAGAGGGAGAGAAAAAGGAAGGAGGAAAAGAGAGATAGGAAGGGAGAAGAAAGGAGAGGGGAAAGCAAGATTCTTCGAAAAAATCAAGAATGGAACACTTTTGTTTAGATCTCTGTGTATGTATTTGTATTTCATAGATTATCATCATCAACATCAACATCATTATTATTATTATTATTATTATTATTATTATTAGCATTATTATTGATATCAGTATTATTATTATTGTAATTATTACTATTACTATTATTGTTATTATTACTATTATTATTATTATTATTATTATTATTATTATTATTATTGTTGTTGTTGTTGTTGTTGTAGTTATTATTACTATTATCATCATTTATCCTTGATTTCATTTTTTTTGAGGATGGGGGGGGGGGGCAAGGGGAAGTGATTACCAGTAGCTCTGCAAAGCAAAATATATAATACTTTTAACTCAGTAAATCTCTAACTATTTAAAACAGGATTTTTTGTCCGTTGCTTTAATCCGCCAGAGCTTCTTACATTAACCAGCTTAGAGTATTGTATTTCACGTTGACAGTCACTATGATTATAGCATGTTTATCAACGAATCAGTGTGGGGAAAAAAATCGTCCATATTTTAACAATTTGGTTTGGAAATGTTGGCAGTGAAGCGTGAAGGTAAATTTTGCCTGTGTACAACGGCTTTCAAGAAACAGGGTTGAGTGGGTTGCGTGTGTGTGGCAGGATGATTGAAATAGATTTTACGTGGATCTGGTGTCAGGTGATATGAACACACAATGCAGACGCAGACACATATTTACAAACACATACACGTATATAAAGAAACACACACACACACACACACACACACACATACACACACACACACACACACACACACACACACTAACACACACACACACACATACACACACACACACATACACACACACACACACACACACACACACACAACACAACACTAACACCACACACACACACACACACAGACTCATACATACGTAAACTGACCCCCCCCCCCCCCACACACACCCAGATACACATACATACAACCTCCCTTCCCCACCCGCCCATACACACACACATACACACACACACACACACACTCGCCTCGAAGGTTTACACATTAGATAAATACCATTTGCTGTCACCGAACCTTATTATATCATATCTATGAACCCAATATACTGTATGTAATCTATAACCAGATTTGATATATACTGTAGAATGAGGTCTGTGGCAAGATGTTACCATAATAATCCACTGTAGGAATTAGATCCTGCAAGACCATGATTTATAATATTAATCTTACCATAGACCAAGTTTAAATACCTTTCCACAGACTTGTCATTCTTATGTATATATTAAAATCCCCACCACGATGGAGCTGGATCATGTAAGTTTTCCTCAAAATGGTATTTTTTAAAATCTATTTATCCATAATTATTGTTATCATTATTGTTAATATTAATGTTATGGATGTTATTATTATCTATTATTATCATCATTATAATAATGATAATAATGATTATTATTATTTCTATTATTATTGTTGTTGTTGTTGTTATTACCATTATCATCATTATTATTATTATTAATATTATCATTATTATTATCATTACCATTATTATTATTATCATTATCATTATTGTTATCATCATCATTATTATTATTATTACCATCATCCTCATCCTCATCATTATGTTATCGTCCTTGTTATTATCATCATTATTATTGTTGCTAATGTTATCATCTTTAACAAGAAGCATATTACCATTCCACTGCATCCTCACACACATTTGCTTCATATGCAATACACATCTATGCAATTCTAATGAAGAATTAATCGAAACGCTGGGGGAGGAAGAGAGAGAATGAGGGAGAGAGAGAGAGAGAGAGAGAGAGAGAGAGAGAGAGAGAGAGAGAGAGAGAGAGAGAGAGAGAGAGAGAGAGAGAGAGAGAGAAAGAGAGAGAGAGAGAGAGAGCGAGGGATGAAGGGATGGAGAAATGGAGGGAGGGAGAGAGATAGAGAGAGATAGAGATAGATAGATAGATAGATAGATAGATAGAGAGAGAGAGAGAGAGTGAAAGAGAGAGAGAGAGAGAGAGAGAGAGAGAGAGAGAGAGAGAGAGAGAGAGAGAGAGAGAGAGAGAGAGAGAGAGAGAGAGCGAGAGAGAGAGGGAGAGAGAGGGAGAGAGAGAGAGAGAAAGAATGGCCCCAAAAATGCATAAACAAAAAACAAAGAAAATAAAAGAAAAGAAAAATACAAAGAGAGAGTCAGAGAAAGAGAGAGACAAGAAAGAAAGAGAGAGAGGGGAAAAAAAACACAAGTTGTAAGTCATTCATCGCCGCAGTTGGAAAACATCTGAAAACTTTTTCGACCAGTTGGCGCTCGTTCGTCTTCGCTGATGGTATTTAGGTTAAAAGTCGTTCTTTCGAAACATATTCTTTTCTCTCCTTTTACTCACGGAAATGCAAGGACCTGAATCTTCAATGCATAAATAAGTAGAAAATGTGAAATTCACAGAGAGACTTAGCATATATTAGTTCTTGACAAAAGGAAAGCAGAGTGGGAGAGGAAGCTAAAAAGAAAACTGAATTTTCTCATGCTAAGGTGCTGGTACCAGAGAGAGAGAGAGAGAGAGAGAGAGAGAGAGAGAGAGAAAGAGAGAGAGAGAGAGAGAGAGAGAGAGAGAGAGAGAGAGAGAGAGAGAGAGAGAGAGAGAGAGAGAGAGAGAGAGAGAGAGAGAGAGAAAGGGAGAGAAAGAGAAAAAGAGGTAGAGACAGAGACACCGAGAGAATGAGAGAGTGAGAAATAGACCGAAAGAATGAAAGAGAGAGAGAGGTAGCAGAATAGATAGAAATAAATAGAAAGACAAGAGAGAGAGAAAAT
>NC_061832.1:6206293-6208793 GCF_019202785.1 Penaeus chinensis
GGAGGGGGGGGGGAGGAGAAGAAAAAGGTAAGGAGAAGTAGTGAGGAAGAAGAAAAAGGAAAAAAAAGAAGAAGAAGAAGGAGGAGAGAGGTGAGGTGGTGAGGAGAGGGGGAGGAGAAGAGAAACAGGAGAAGGGAGAAGAAGGAGGAAGGAGGAGAGAAAAAATAGAGAAAGAAAAAAGAAGAAGGCGGAGGAGGAGGTGGGATGAGGTGGAGGTGGAGGTGGAGAGGGGAGAAGTGGGGCGTAGGAAGAGAACACAGTCGCAGTATAATACAGGAGGAGAGGAGAAAAACAGGAGCAAACAGCCGCATACGAGGCTTCGGCTGCGGAGGTCGGCTGACGAAGACGTCGACGTTCAGCTCCGCGTCGTCGTCGTACTCGTCTTCGATGCGGACGGAAGCGTCTGTCGGCTCTGACCGTCGACGCTTCGCCTCTTCTTCGTGCTGCTTCTTCGTCGCATAACTTCGTATTCACATTTACTGCGTTCGGCGCGCCGGCGGCTGCTGTCTTATTATTCATTCCTTCTTCTCTGCGTCTGCGTCCCTACTTTTCTTGTGATTCAATCTTCTTAGTCTGCTACTTCTCCTGCTACTTCGTGCTCTTGCTCTTCACCGGCGTCGTCTACCTTCGGCATGACGAGGAGAATCTTTGTTCACTTTTCGAGAGCAGCACCGGCAGAGTAGTGCATTATCTTGCATGTACCACATGGCGAGGCGGTAGCATGCATTCCCAGTCTCAGAATTACGCTGGTCTCTTTCTCTCTCTCTCTTATTTCTCTCTCTCCTCTCTCTCGTCTCTCGCTCTCTCTCTCTCCTCTCTCTCGCTCCTCGCCTTCCCTCTCTTTCTCTCTCTCTTTCTCTCCTCTTCTCTCTCCTCTCGCTCCTCATGCTCTCCCTCTCGTCCTCTCTCTCCTCTCCTCTCTCAGCTCTCTCTCTCTCTCTCTTCTCTCTCTCTCTCCGAAATCTCGCTCTCTCTCTCTCTCTTCTCTCATCTCCTGCTCTTCTCTCTCTCTCTCTCTCCCTCCTCCTCTCTCTCATTCTCTCTCCCCCTATCCCTCTCCTCTCTCTCCTCTCTCTCCCCTCTTCCTTCTCCTCTCTCTCTCCTCTCTCTTCTCCTCTCATCTCCCTCGGCTCGCTCCCTCTTTCCCTCTTCTCTCTCTCTCTCCTCCCTCTTCTCTCGTTCTCCTCAAGTAGCAACAGGTTCCTCATCCAAGCATGCTGAAGTCCCAGTTCAAGCTCGAGCTCTAAGAGGCAGACACACACACTACTACACACACACAATACACACACACACACACACACCAACACACACAACAACACACACACAACCCACACCAACACACACACAATCAAAAAAAAAAAAAAAAAAAAAAAAAAAAAAGGGAAAATTTTGAAAACCAGAAGTAAAATAAAAAAACAAAAAAATGAAACATCTTGACGTGGAAGCCCATTCAATCTGCCGACTTTCCCCTCCATCTCTGCCTTTTGTTTACACCGACCGATAGACAGCAAGTAATCAGAACGCATTAATGATTTTTTCGTCTGTCGAGATGCGGGTGAAGGGAGAGTCCGTGTTTCTGGTGGGGGGATGGGGAGGGGGGGAGGGGGTTAGAGAACAGAGGGGGAAAGAGAAAGGAGGAAAAGGTGGATGGAGGAGTGAGAAAGCCAAGGGAAAAAGCGGGATGGTGGGGGTGGGGGGGAGAAGGGGTAGAGAGAAGTGAGGGGGTACCAGAGGGGTAAGGTAAGGGGGAAGGTAAATGGTGGGGTGGGTGGGAAGAAGAGGGCGTGGGGGAAGGGGGTGGTGGGTGGGTGAGAAGAGGAGGGCGTGGGGGAGGGGCAGAAACAAGGGGGGGGAAGGAAGATGGTGGTGGTGGGTGGGAGAAGGGGTAGAGAGAGGTCATTTAATAGGGGAGGGGAGAAGCAGATCGAGAGGAGAGATAGTGGCGAGGAGAGATGGATGATAGGGCAAGGGAAGAGGGGGGATGGTGGGGACGGGTGAGGAGCAGAAGAGGGGGTTGGGGAGCTTCATTTATCTGGGGGAGGGGCAGGGGGATAGGTTGGGAGGAGTAGAAAGAGGAGGGGGTGAGGGAATGTGAGGGCAAGGGGAGAAGAGAGAAGGGAAGAACAGGGTAGATAGGCAAAGGAAAGGTAGGGATAAGAAGAGAGGGAGAGAACGAAATGGGGAAAGGCAAAGGGAGGAGAGGGGAGGAGGGAGGAGAGGGGAGGAGAGGGGAGGAATAAAGTGAAGAGGGGTTGGGGAATGGTGATAGAAGGGGAGGAAGAAAAGGGCAAGAAAGGGGGAAGGGGGGAGGCAAGGAGAGAAAGGGAGGGGAGAGGATCACGAGAAAGGGAGGGGAAGGGGAAGGCAAGGAGAGAAAGCAGGTGGGAGGAAAAGTGAAGTTTTCTGGGGATGGGGAAGGAAAATAAAGGGAATAGGAAGAAGAATAGAAACGGAATGAGCAAGAGGTAATTGGGGAGAGAAGGGGAAAAGGGAGGGAATG
>NC_061832.1:6223793-6228793 GCF_019202785.1 Penaeus chinensis
ACCAAACATCAAACAACCAGACAAAACACAGACAGACATGAGACAGACAGACAGACAACCAGACAGACATGAGACAGACAGACAGACAGACAGACAGAGCGAAAGGGAGAGAGAACAGAAGGGAAGCGAAGTTACGGCGCAGAGAGCTCAGCAGTTCGGTGGCAAATAAATGTTAATCGGGAACTTTCACCGATATATTGCGAATCGCTGACAACTCCTGACAATATTTTCCAGAACTAAATTCCCCCGTGAGGAGGAGGGGGAGGAGGAGGAGGAGGGGAAGGAGGAGGGGAAGGAGGGGAAAGGTGAAAGAGGAGGAGCATAAGGGGGAGGAGGAGGAGGAGGAGGAGGAGGAGCATAAGGGGGAGGAGGAGAAGGAGGGGGAGGGGAGGAGGAGGAGGAGGAGGAGGAGGAGCATAAGGGGGAGGAGAAGAAGGAGGGAAAGGAGGAGGAGGAGGAGGAGGAGGAGGAGGAGGAGGAGGAGGAGGAGGAGGGGAAGGAGGAGCATAAGGGGGAGGAGGAGGAGGAGGGGAAGGAGGAGGGGAAAGGTGAAAGAGGAGGAAGCGGAGGAGGAGGAGGAGGAGGGGGGGGAGTAGGAGGTGGGGGAGGAGGAGGAGGGGAAAGGTGAAATAGGAGGAAGTGGAGGAGGAGGAGGAGGAGGAGGAGGAGGAAGAGGAGGGGAAAAGGTGAAAGAAGAGGAAGCGGAGGAGGAAGAGGAGGAGGAGGAGGAGGAAATAGGTGGAAGAAGTGGAGAAGGAGGAGAAGGAGGAGGAGGAGAAGGGGGGGGGGAAGTAGGAAGAGGAGGTAGTAAAGGAGGGATATAAGAGGTAGGAAGAGGAGGAGGAGGAGGAGGAGGAGGAGGGGAGGAGTAGGAAGAGGTAGGAGGAAGGAGGGTGAGGGGAAGGAAAAGAAGAGAAGAGAAGGAAGAAGAGGAAGAGGAGAAAAAGGAGGTGAAGGAAGAGGAGGACGAAAAGAAGGAGGATGAAGAGAGGAAAGGAGGACGAGGCCGAGGAGGAGATAATAGAAACTAAGGAGGAAAAGAAAGAGGAGGCGCGAAAGGAGGAAGAGGGCATAAAAGAAAAAGAAAAAGAAAAAAAAAAGGACAGAAAAAGAAGAAAGAGAAAGACAAAAAAGATAAACAATAAGACTAAAAGACAAATTAACAGCATGAGACACAATATCAGACGAAGTGAAAAAAAAAATTAAATATGCAAAAAAGGTAGAGAGCGAACCGCTGAAATTAAAAACCCTAATGTAGGAGAGAGCAAAGTATTTTATATGGAAAATGATAGCATAAATTAGAATTGTTTATATTATGAAGCGTTGTTTGACGGCTTTCATTAAAAGTATTCTGTAACCATCTGCTTATTCACAAGTATAATATTTTGCTTATATATACATTTAACGTATTTATTTATTTATTTGTTTATTTATTTATTTATTTATTTATTTATTTGTTTATTTATTTATTTATTTATTTACTTACTTATTTATTTATTTATTTACTTATTCATTCATTTATTTATATATATGTATATGTTTTCGTTACGAAATGCTTATACTGATGCTATAAATCCTGTGAAAATGTTTTTTTGATAAACGCACATGCATTAGTAAATGGGCAGGAAGGAGGAGGAGGAGGAGGAAGGAGAAGGAAAAGGAAGGAGGAGGAGGAGGAGGAGGAAAAGGAGAAGGAGGAGAAAGAGGAGGAGGAAAAGGAGGAGGAGGAGGAGGAAAATAAGTGGCAGGAGGAAGAGGGGGAGGAAGAGGAGGAGGAGGAGGAGGAGGAGGAGGAGGAGGAGGAGGAGGAGGAGGAGGAGGAGGAGGAGGAGGAGGAGGAGGAGGAGGAGTAGGAGGAGTAGTAGTAGGAGGAGGAGGAGGAAGAGGAGGAGAAGAAAGATGAGGATGAAGAGGAGGAGAAGGAAGACAAACTAGATCACAAAATGATATGTTTTTTTAACTTGCAGTATTGCGATAAGATACATTAGCCTCGTCTAGCCTTTATCAAGAACTTTTCCAATATTTCTGTCGAATTCAGTCGAGTAGAACAGTTGTCTATAGCAATGTTTAACTTACCACTTTGAATTTAAGTATTAATTATGTCAGTTTGGCGATTGCTTTATCAAGGAAAAATTTCCGAGCGCATAATTCACCGTGATATAAAGTTCTGACTCGCTTTGTCGTATTTAATTGGTCATTAGTGTACAAGTATGTCAAAGCGATGTTATTAGTGTATTAATATCACTGAACTATAGGATCACATGCAAGAATTAGGTGTTTATTTTTGAGCTTTTCGTGATGTTGACAGTTAAATAATACCACATTATTTGACTATTAATATAACACTAAGTTTAACGGGAAGTTACGGTAAGGAAGGCTGTATTTGTAGTTTTTATTCGTGGCTTGTACGTTGGTTTATACGTTGATGGTGGTGATGATAATGATAATAATGGTGATGATAATAGTGATGGTAATGATGATAATAATGGTGATGATACTAGTGATGGTAATGATGATAATAATGGTGATGATAATAGTGATAGTAATGATAATAATGGTGATGATAATAGTGGTGATAATGATGATAATGGTGATGATATGGTGATGATAGTGTAGATATCTAAATTGATTACTATGATGACGATTAAGATCTGATGATGATAATGATTATCATATTTGTAACATCACTAAGGTAGTAACAACCATAATAATGATAACGATAATAACAAAAGTATTAATTGCAATGATTATGATAATAATGATTGTAAATAATAACGATACTGAAAATAATAATTATAAAGATAATAATGATAACAATAATAAGACATAATGATAATATTAATAATAACAACAATAATAATGATAATCATCATCATCATCGGCCGCTAACGCCCTTCGCTTCCAGCCACGAGGGTCCCTCATGGGGAGCCTCCAGGCAGGCCCTCGACCCATCTCTAACTCCTCGCGACAGGATTGGTCGAACTGCACAAACCATGACCTTCCTCCACCCAGGATTGTTTCGCAAAGAGACAACTTGATGGGCAGGGTCATCCACAGGGACACGAGCTAGGTGCCCAGATAGCCTGAGTTGGTGGTTCCGGATTATGCAAGTAACAGATCCCATACCAGGCTATAAAATGCATCAAAATGAGAATCCAAGGCACTCGATAGTGTCCATAGAGCAAAATTGGCAGTCTCAAGGCCTTGAAGACACGTAGCTTGGTTCTTCTGCATAGGTACCAACATCTCCATATGCTCTTGTTGATCAAGTTCATGGCTCCTGCTGCCAGACCAACCTGTTTACTGACTTCCTTGTCTGACAGCCCAGAGACATGGACTATGCTACCAAAGCATGTAAAGCTCTCAGTGACGTCAACGTTCTCACCGCAAGCAAGAATCAACTGAACGGGTTCCCCTAACAGGCCCGCAAAGTCCTGAATCTTGGCCTTGCCTCACCCCTGTCGAAGAAATTCGACAGGACCCAAGCACACTTTACAGCACTTTCAGTACCAGTATATAGGCTTGCTATTAGGCCAATAATCCGTGTTGAGATTCCCCTAAGTCGCAGGATCTCCCATAGTGATTCTCGATGCACTGAATCAAATGCCTTCTTGAGATCGATGTAGGCTGCGAGCAGCGCACAATTGAACTCATGATGGCGTTCTACAATGACTCGGAACGCTAGGATACGGTCTATTGTGTACTTGCCAGGAGTGAATCCAGACTGCTCCAGTCTCTGGTGCCTTAGTGGATGGTCACGGATCTGTTTCAGAAGAATGTGGTGGAAAACCTTGCCTGGTATACTGAGCAGTGTGATGCCACGGTAGCTGATCAGTCCCAACGATTCCCTTTTCCCTTCCAGAGAGGGATGACCACGGCTCTCAACCGATCAGGGGGAACGGAACCAGACTTTCAGATGGCAGTCAAGACTGTATGCAAGCCCTGTGTCATAAGTTCCTCTCTGATGGGTGGGTCTGGTACAGGTATTGTGATACCACTTGCATTCAAACTAACTGCTGGAGGGTCTACCTGGTACAGCTGCTCAAAATATTCAGCCCAGTGAACCCCAACATGATCTGAGATGATCTGTCCATCCACTGAGTCGACTGCAGTCATCTGCAAGGAGGGCTTAGACTTCAGTTTTCTCTGGCTTGGAAAGTCATTTACTAAGAAATGGCCCTCAACCTTCTCAGCAAGGTTCCTGATGAACTGTTCCTTGTCCCTTCTCAGCAGTGTCTGAGCCCTACACACCAAGGGACAGTGCAAGTCCTGATTGCCATTCAGCCAAGCCTTGTGACATGCTTCTGTGGCCTCCAGTGTTTCCAGTGAGATGAAATTCTGCCTTGTCCTCGGGCATTCGCCAATTGACTCCTGCGCTATTTCAAGTGTTTTGCATTTGAAGGACTCCCACAGAGCAACTGGATCTGTCAGGTTTTCAAGTTCTGTTAACCGATCAGAGACTGCCGTGGCGAACCTCCGGGCACACTCCTCAATCTGTCTAAGTGAAACCCCCTAGCGTGGCCACTGGAGGGATGAGAAATTTTGAAGTAGACCCATAGAGTAGGCACAACCAACCTATGATCAGAACTCGGCACTCCGGTAAACCCTGCAGTTCTGAAGGATCCTCCAGTGAGTGCTGACAAGAATGTGGTCAATCTCCTTGGCCACAGTATGTGTATCGCTACCATGTCCTGTGATGCAGGTTGGAGATCTGATACCAGGAGCCAGAAATCCTCAATCTCTGGGACCTAGCAAAGCCTTGGAGAAGAAGGCTGTTCTCGCTGCAAGAATCAGCTCCCGAGACATGGGGACCGACAGACACTCGTAGCCAGCTCGATCACAGCCGGATACCGCACAATGCGAATGTCTCGCCAGGGACAACTGTCTGCCACAGATGTGAGTTTGGCATAGAACGCCTCTTTCACATCGGCAGGAGCCTACATAGCAATAAGAGACACGAAGCCAAAAGCATCCTTCAGTCTCATTGTCATAATACACCT
>NC_061832.1:6233077-6235577 GCF_019202785.1 Penaeus chinensis
GCGAAGGAAGATGGACCCAACGAAGGAAGAGAAGCAAAGAAACAAAGAAGAAAGAGAAAATCAAGAAAAAAACAGAAAAAAAGCGAGAGAGAGAGAGAGAGAGAGAGAGAAAGAGAAAAACAACAGACCTAAACTACCCAACAACTCCGACCCGTCTTTGCTATTAATTTCCCTTCCTATCGGATGACCCACAACCCGGGCTATTACGCGAGGCCCTCCCTCGCTCCCTACTTACCGCCGCCCGCAGAAGGGTTCCCACTGGCCTCTCCGTCATCCGGGTCGCGTATCTCAGCCGGAGCAGACGTTCCCGGCTTCGCCTTTCGTGTCATTAAAGCCGATCGTTTCTAGCATCGGAAGCGGCCGTTTGTGTCGGAGTGGTCGGCGTCCGGTCGTTGTGTGGTCGGTGTCGTTGTGTGGTCGGTGTCGTTGGGGCCTCGGGGCTTTTAGGTCAAGGTGGTCGTTCGGTGTCGTTCGGAATGGTCGTTGGGATTTGGTTTCAGTCTGTCTGAGAGGATAGAGGGAAGGTTTGAATGATTAGCACCATACTCGCGTATACACACACACACACACACGCACGCACACACACACACACACACACACGCACGCACGCACGCACGCACGCACGCACGCACACACACACACACACACACACACACACACACACACACACACACACACACACACACACGCCCGCACACATATATATATATGTATACATACATTTATACATGTGTGTGTGCGTGTGTGAATATGTATGTACCTATATACATAAATATAGAAACACACATATGTATATATATATATATATATATATAGAGAGAGAGAGAGAGAGAAAGAGACATGTAGTCATCATTAACATTTGTCATGAATACACTCTAAACAAAGATATAGTCTGATTATATATAATTGTGATGTTTATGCCTTTCATCTTTTCTTCTTTCTCGTTAAAATGGGTTGTCATGTTCTCTCATCTTCCTTCTCATTCCCTTCTCTCCCTCTTTTTTTTTTAGGAGAATTCACGCTATCACTTTTGATATAGAAACTACGTTCGTTACAGGGACATCAGTAGCCAACTTTAACCTTTGCAATCTATTTTCTTGCAACACCTGCAGGACACACACACGGATACCCCCCCTCCCCCTCCAAGCACACACACACGTGCACAAACACACAAACACAAACGCAAACACACACACATACACACATACACACACACACACACACGCACACACACACACACTCATATGTATATATATATATATATATATATATGACTAGTGATATATATGTCCTTTTCTGATATCTATTTTCTCCATGTCACCCTATTATCTGTTCTTCTCTTCTGGTTGGATTTTTTTCCCTTTCCCCAGGACTTTTGCCAGCCGTTCGTTCTTCAATCACCTCCTTCAACAACCCGTTTCCACATAACACATGTCCAATTCATGTCCTTCTGGTTTCAAAAATCCTTTCCGTCAATGCTCTCTTTTCTCCCACCATTGACAGCATCCTTTTATTAGTCTTCCTCTCTGTCCTGCTTATTTTTGTCCATTCTCCAAACCCACATTTCAAAAGCCTCTATTTTCTGAATCATGTCCCGCTTTCATTGTCCATGTGTTTGATCCATGCAAGAGCACACTCTAGACCATCGCTTTCACGATCTTTTTCTTGACACTCTTTTCTTCTTTCATTCTACTAAAACCTTGCCAAGCCATTGTAATTATTGCTCTAATTTCTGTATCACCATCATCAGTTATCCATGATTCCAAATAACAAACTTTACAACCTGTTTTATTCTTTTAACATATAGTGATATTGACAACACCTCCACCTTGTCTAGATATAACCACAACCTTTATCTTCTTTACACTGATCTTCAATTCATATTTCTGTGATACCTCATTTACTCCGCCCATTATCTGTAATCCGTTCTCAGTAATCATGCCTTGATCAACTGCAAACCTTATATTTTTTAATAATTTTCCTCCAACATTCACTCCCTCATTGACGTCAAGTAATCCTTCTACCAATATCCCCTTGAATAGATTGGAAATAACAGGGGGTAGCGTACAGCCTTGTTCTACCTAATGCGCACGGATCTGACTCTTCATCCATAACTCTGACCCCTGCCTCTTGCCTCATATACTATTCACAAATCAATCTTCTATCACACCAGTCTATTCCAAGGGCTTTCAAAATATCCAGCATCTTAACCCAGTTCACCCAACCTAAAAGCTTTCTCATAGCCCACAAAGCAGAGATAGAATTCCTTTCCATGGTCTAATACCTTTTCACAGAGCATGACTCCGATTGCATCTCTGGTACCACATCCTCTCTTTAAAACAGAAGTGTATTTTGCTGATGTCATTCCTAGCCTTTCTTTCTAGTTTTTATTTTTTTTATTCAGTATCCTAAATAAGATCTTTGACACGTGTGCAATTCAGCGTTTTATTAATCTCTCTTTTGATGTTTTCCAACTTTCCTTTACTTTGCATTGTTTTAA
>NC_061832.1:6250577-6255577 GCF_019202785.1 Penaeus chinensis
TCAGTTCACTACTGAGAGGTTATTTGGCGGTACCACCTTTGCCTAATTGGATGCTCTACATAATTTACGCGGTTCGGCGCGCTAACACTTGTGCCATGGTGGTAACTTCCCCTACGACACCTGCGTTTGACCTCTCAAGGCGATATGTCATTTTCGAGCCGTGATATCGGGCCAGCAGTCAGTGCGCAGGCATTTTTACGACTGCCGCGGCAGGGAATTGAACTCGGGATCATGAGAGTCAGAGTCCAGTTGTCTAAAAACTGGACCATCGCGGCAGTTATATATATATATATATATATATATATATATATATATAAATATATATATATATATATATATATATATATATATATATATATATGCATATATATAGTAGATAAGTAGTGCAGATTATGCAGACGAAGCCTGGAACAGCAGAATTCATCAAACGAACTTGGAACTCCTGGTGTGGTAGACACACTGGAGGGCAAGCCCGACACCATATGTGAGTAATTGGTTAGTCTCCATATAAAAGGAGCGAAGCTCTTACTATGTAACCAATCCAAGAATGTTTATGGAACAAGAGTCTTATGTATATAAACAGAATAGCGTGGAGGGGAGACCAGAGCGTGTGTCTCGTACGATCACGAAGCAAGCGGATGCAGCAAATAGTAGCTAAAAACAGACTGAAAAAAGAGAGGGCGAGCTGAAACATGGAACGTGAGAACTTTACACCAAGCGGGGAAATTAATGAATGTTAGAAAAGAGAGAAAAATGAAAATTGGCTTACTGGAATGAAAGCTGAAAGAGGCGTGGGGTAATCCTGGATGACAGAATAGCTAAGTACATATGAAAGGGTTCTATACAGTATCAGACAGGGTATTAGTGGTTAAAACTGAGGGACAGCCTTTTGACATCAACATTATGCAAGTCTATGCATTCAAAAATGACACAGCAGATGAAGAAATAGAACCGCTCTACACAGAACGAGAAAGAGCTACAACACAATGTAAAATACGTAATACGCTAAAGTAGAAAGCGGTAGAGAGGTGATGTTGGTCTATACCTGTTGGGAGAAAAGAACGAAAGAGGAGAGAGATGGATAGACAGGTGCCAAGAACATGAAATGATAATAATGAACACATGGTTTCGCCACCACCCAATGCATCGATACACATAGAAATCCCCAGGTGACACCATTAGGAACCAAATAGACTTTATCACTGTAAACACAAGCTTCAGAAATGCAGTGACAAACAAAAAACTCATCCTGGAGTTGACTGCAACAGCGACCATAATCTAGTAATTTCTGGAATTAGAATGAAGGTAAAGAAAGTGGGAAAAAGGAAAACAAAGTTGGAACCAAAGATAGACAGGAGCTATTAAGAAAGAGGACATAGGAAAATCTTACAACATTTCAGTAAGAAACAGGTACGAGGAATTATGGAACACTCAGTTGAACATCAAATGGAAAACAAGGCCCAGAAACAAAGGTATCTACTACAAAGTGCAACAGAGGAAGGAAATAAACAATGTGTACCAAAGAAAGAACGCAGGGGAATAAAATCCTAGATGACAGAACATATTTTACAATTGATGGAAGAAAAGCGTAAAGAGAAAGATAGAGATAGGGAAAAGGACTTAGAACTGGACAGGAGAGTACACAGGGAATGTCGAAGAATGAAAGGAGAATGCATGGACGAGATGTGTAGAGAGATAGAAGAATTGAGTAAAAGAGACAAAAAAAAATAAAATAATGGACGACAGAAGAGCAAGAATGTCAGGAAAAAACAAAACAAAAAACAAGGAGATCTTGCACAAGAAGAGTTGATGGAAAAAAAACAAAACAAATAAAGGACTGAAGGAAAGAATAAGTGGCAGATCTCTATAAAGACGAACAAATAAGGGAATAGAGGGGTTCGAACCACTAACTGAAAAGGGAACGGAAATCGAAGCATATGGAATGAAACACGCAATGACCAGCATGACAAAGCCGAGGCTGCGGGGGCTGATAGAGTTACAGTGGAAATGTTAGAGGCATTAGAGGAGTTTGGATCACAGAAATTGACAGAAATAGCAAACATTATTTACGACACTCTATTCACCCTCCAGATGTGCGATTCTATCTTCATTCCAATGCCAAAAATCATCAGGAACCAAAGAGTGCAACAAAGAATTATAGCCATTGTGAGTCAAATGACAAAAATCATTCTCAGAGTAATTTTGAACCGAATAAAGGGAAAGAGAAGAGAAGAAGTAACAGCAGAACAATTTGGTTTCTTGAAGGGAAAAGGCACAAGTAATGCAATTTTTCCTCTTAGGGTATTGGCAGAGCGAATAATAGAAAAACAAAAAGATCTTTATATGTGCTTTGTAGACTACGAGAAGCCGTTTGACATGACTAAACACGACGAGATAATGGCGATGCTAAATAGTATTAGAGTTAAAGGGAAAGATTTAAGATTAATAACGAGCTTATTAGCAGAGGGCTACAATAATGGTAGAAACAGATGAGACAGAGGACATATTGTATAGAGAAAGGGGTCAGACAGGGTTGTGTGATGTCGCCTGTCTTTATCGACTTGTACGGCGAAATAATCCTGAGGGAAGTACAGAGCGTGGGCAGAGTCAATATTGGAGGTAAAAACTTAATTGACACCAGCTATACTGACAATACTGCTTTGATGGCAGAAAGAGAACAGGAGTGACAGCAGCTAGTGAACGCCACTGATAAAGCCGTCCTCAGAAAGGGCTTACAGCTAAACTTAAAGAAATCGAAAACGATGGTGGTTAGTTAAAAGGAAGCACCGACGTTATATATATTTTTTTCAATAACAACACATTAGAACAAGAAAAATAAATTCCAACACCTCAGCAACATAATAACGGGGGTAAGAAGATATAATAATGAAGTCTCAAAGCGGATAGGAATGGCAAAAACATCCTTCCTGAAAATGACTGCTATCCAACAGATCAATCTTCACAGCATCAAGAAAGAGGTATACCAAAACGTACATATGGTCCATTCTCCTGTAAGGATGTGAAGCGCGGACCATCACAAAGGACAGATAAGAACCTAAATGCAGTAGAAGTATAGTTAACAAGAACAACGTTAAGGAACGAGAGGAGAACAGCTAAAGTGTTAAGAATCCCTTGGGAGAAGAGAGAGCTGCTGGAAATCGTACGAGAGAGGCAACTGAAATTTCGGGGCCATCGTCTGAGTAGGAGTCCTGGAATATGATGCCCTGACGTGAATGATTTAAGGTTTAAGAGCAAGGAAAGGTAAAGGAAAATTCATGAATGATCTATCAAGAATGTTCAGAGGACAAAGCACATCTGCATACCCCGTACTGACGTCCTGAAGGAAATATCACCGCAATGAATGAATGATTTTATACACACACACACACACACACACTCACACACACTCACACATATATATATACACACATACATACTTACATACATACATATATATATATATATATATGTATGTATACACACACACACACAAACACACACACACACACACACACACACACACACACATATATATATATATATATATATATATATATATATTTATATGTACATATATATATATATATTTATTTATTCACTGCATATTTTTCTATACACACATGTACATAAGTATCTAACAATCGATCTTTCTATCTATCTATCTGTCCAACACACACACACACACACATACACACACCCACACGGACACACCCACACACGCACCCCTCCCCCCCCACACACACACCCACACCCACCCACACACACACACACGCACCCACACACACCGAAACACACATACATACACACACACACACATACACACACACACACACACACACACATATATATGTGTATGTGTGCGTGTGTGTGTATATATATATATATGTGTACATATATATATGTATGTATATATACAGATATATCTGCCGGGATAGTCCAGTGGTTAGAACACTGGACTCCGACCCTCGTGGTCCCGACTTCAATTCCCCGTCGCGGCGGTCGTAAAAATGCCTGCGCTCCGACTACTGGCTTGAGCCTGATATCACGGCGAGAAAACGATATATCGCCTTGAGAAGTCAGACGCAGGTGTCGTAGAGGAAGTCGCCGCCGTAGCAAAAGTGTTAGCGCACCGAACCGCGGTTGATTAGGAAAGGCATCTGATCAGGCAAGGGTGACACTGCCATATAACCTCTCAATAGTGAAATGAGAGAGGCCTATGTCCTGCAGTGGAATGAATGGCTGTTAAAAAGAAAAAACGAAAACAAAATATGTATGTATGTATGTATAGATAGATAGATAGATAGATAGATAGATAGATAGATATAGATAGATAGATACATATAGATATAGATATCCCAGTGCACGCCACCGCTACAACAGGAAATACCCAAGATATCAAAATAGATGCGTTGCTTCAAAATCAATAAAAAACGGCAATATTTTTTCTTCATCGCCCGGGAGTCGGAAACGGTTTTCATAGTTTGGCAGTTGTGGGCGGGAGGGGGATTGGGGGGTTGGGGATGGAGGGGGGGAATAATGTATAGGTGTATTGGTTTGAGGTGGTTTGGTTACGTTATTTTTGGGGTTGGTGGAGTAGGTTTTGGATGAGATTTGTGTTAAGTGTTTTAAGGATAGTTGTTGAGGAGTGTAAAGTGAATTTAAAATGATTGATTGGTGGGGTTTGGGTTTGGTTCTTGGAGTTAATTGTTTATTAAGGGTGTGGGGTGGGTTGAGATTTTGGTATGGGATATAAAGTGGGATCCGGGTGGGGGGTTTGTGTAGTTGGATGTGTTAGGGTTTTTGGGGGGATGGTATTTGTGTTAAAGAGTGTTAATGAGAAGTTTAAAATTTTTGGTTGTATTGGGGTAATTTGGTTGTATGGTGGGATTGTTCCGTGGTGGTTTTATTGTTGTTTTGGATTGGGTTTGTTATAGCAGGGGGGCTGGGAGGGGTGATGCGGGAGAGGGAGAGAGAGAGAGAGAGGAGACGGGAGGATGAGA
>NC_061832.1:6260577-6263077 GCF_019202785.1 Penaeus chinensis
AGAACGCGATTGAGTCCCATTGCCTGGTTGTCAGCAACTACACTTCTAAACGTCTGTCACGGTCTTCACCCAAATGCCTTCGATGGGTTTTATAAGTATATATATATTGTAGAAAAGGTAGAAAAGTTATGAATGAGTCAAATACATCTTTTGCATTGTGGAAGATATTCATTCTCATTCATACCTTTTCTACATTTGTCATCATGAATGCGGTTCATATATATATATATATATATATTTATATATACACACAATGTATATATCTATCTATATGTATATATCTATGTATCTATATATGTATATATATATATATATATATATACACACACATACATAACACTAACACACACACACACACATATACACATATATAACACTAACACATGCACACACACAGACACACACAAACACACACACACACACACACACATATATAAGCATATATATATATATATATATATATATATATATATATATATATATACTGTAAATATACACACAGACCTATATATGTATAATTATACATATATATACATATATGTATATATATACATAAATACACACGCATATATACATATGTATGTGTATTGTGCATGCTATATCATGCAGAATCTGAATTACCAATTTTCTGTTAGGACGTTTATTTTTCTCTCATCTCCCTCTTCCTCCTTTCAGACATTATCTCTCTCCTTATCCCTTCTCGCTTGCATTTAGTTTTCTCCTCTGTTTGACTTTCTCACTCCCTCTACTTCCTCCTCCTTATCTATTAACTTCTTTCTCTTTCACTCCCTCTCCGCTTCCCTGCTTTGACTTTGACAGTGAAACACAAACCATTATCCTTTCCTTCGATAAACACCGAGCAGTCTCCCTCTTATGATAATAACGGGGAGTGATAATAATAGTAGAGCAGATATGATAGCAATATAAACTCATACCCACCCACACACACGCACATACACTCGCACACATACACTCGCACACATACCCACATACACGAAAACACACACACACACACTCACACACACATACACACACAACACATACACATCACCACCAACCACACAACACACACAACATACACAAAAAACACACACAACAAGAAAGAAAATATTGTAAAAGAAAGAGCCAGCCAGCCAGCCAGCCAGCCTGCCAGACCCACTACATACGAAACTCCAAATGATCTTAACAACAGCAAGTAGTGCCAAGTTCCGGTAATCACAACTCAGACCCACAGGGGAAAACAGAAGAGTACAAAGAGTGGACAAATGAAGGAGGGACGCACATAAGATGTCGAGGTGAGTGGGGGAGTTTGGCGAGGGAAGGATGGAAAATTCGAGGGGATTGGGACAGTAGGGGTGGAAGATGAGGAGAGGAGAGGAGAGGGAGGGGGGAAGGAAGAAGTTATGAGCTATGATAATTTTGGTAGAGGAATATATAACTTAAGGGAGACCCCGAGTAGAGTCCCGAGACAGACAGAGGCAACGCGAGGGAGTTGCGGGATAGCCATTGGACGGCTCCCGCAGGAGACAAGGATGTACCGGGGGAAAGGGAGAGCAGGATAAGAGAGAATGGAGAGGGATAACGAGAATGAGGAAAAGGATAGTACAGAGAAGGGAGTAGAGGAGAGAAGAAAGAGGGGAGAGAGAGAGGGGGGAAAAGAGAGAGAGAGGGAGGGAGAGGGAGAAGAGAGAGGAGGGAGAGAGGGAGAGAGGGAGAGGGAGAGAGAGTGAGAGAGAGAGGAGGTGAGAGAGAGAGGAGAGGAGAGAGGAGAAGTGAAAGAGTGAGAGGGAAGAGAGAGAGGAAGAGAGATGAAGAGTGAGAGAAGTGAGAGAGGGAGGGGAGAGGGAAAGAGGGAGGGAGAGGGAGAGAGAGGGAGAGGGGGGAGAGAGAGGAGAGAGAGGGAGAGAGAAAGAAGAGGGAGAAGAGGAGAGAGGGAGAGAGAAAGGAGAGAGAGGAGAAGAGGAGAGAGAGGGAGAGAGGAGGAGGGAAGAAGAGGAGAGAGAGGGGAGAGATAGAGGCAGAGAGAGGGAAGAGAAGAGAGGAGAAGTAAGAGAGGAGAGGGGGAGAGAAGGAAAGAAGGAAAGAGAAGAGAGAAGAAGAGAGGAGAGAGAGAGAGAGAGAGGAGGAGGGGAGAGAGAGGAGAGAGAGGGGAGAGAGAGGAGAGAGAGGGGAGGAGAGAGAGGAGGAGAGGAGAGAGAGGGTGAGAGAGGAGAGAGAGAGAGAGAGGGGAGAGAGAGGAGAGAGAGGAGAGGGGAGAGAGGAGAGAGAGGAGCGAGAGAGAGAGGGTGGGGGGGAGAGAGAGGAGGAGAGGAGAGGGGAGAGAGGAGAGAGAGGGGAGAGAGGGGAGAGAGAGGAGAGAGAGGGGAGAAGAGGAGAGGGGAGGGAGAGAGAGAAGAGAGAGGGGAGAGAGAGAGGAGAGAGGGGAGAGAAAGAGAGAGGAGAAGAGGGAGAGAGAGAGGGAGAGAGGAGAGAGAGGAGAGAGGAAGAGGAGAGAGAGGGG
>NC_061832.1:6280577-6283077 GCF_019202785.1 Penaeus chinensis
TAATCCTCCCCATTTTCTCACTTTCCATTCCTTTCTCTCACTTTCTTAATCCCTCTCTTCTAAGTCATCTTCTCTCTCTCTCTCTCTCTCTCTCTCTCTCTCTCTCTCTCTCTCTCTCTCTCTCTCTCTCTCTCTCTCTCTCTCTCCCTCCCTTCCTCCCTCTCTCTCCCTCCTCTCTTTCTATCCTTTCCTCCCTCTCGCTCACCTTCTCTCTTTCTCACCCTCCCTCTCTCCCTCTCTTTCTCTCCCTTCCTCCTTCCCTCTCTTTTTCTCTCCCTCCCTCTCTCCTTCTCTTTCTCTCGCTCCATCTCTCTTTCTCTCCCTCCCTCTTTCTCGCCTTCTCTCTTTCTCTCGCTCCCTCTCTCCCTCTCTTTCTCTCCCTCCCTCTCTCTTTCTCTCTCTCCCTCTCTCTCGCCTTCTATCTTTCTCTCCCTCCCTTTTTCTCACCTTCTCTCTTTCTCTCCCTCCTTTTGTCTCACCTTCTCTCTTTCTCTCTCTCCCTCTCTCCCTCTCTTTCTCGCACTCCTTCTCTCCCTCCCTCTCTCTCGTCTTCTCTCTTTCTCTCTCTCCCTCTCTCTCGTCTTCTCTCTTTCTCTCGCTCCCTCTCTCTTTCTCTCCCTCCCTCTCTCTCGCCTTCTCTCTTTCTCTCGCTCCCTCTCTCCCTCTCTTTCTCTCCTTCCCTCTCTCTTTCTCTCTCTCCCTCTCTCTCGCCTTCTCTCTTTCTCTCGCTCCCTCTCTCTCGCCTTCTCTCTTTCTCTCTCTCCCTATCTCTCGTCTTCTCTGTTTCTCTCCCTCCCTCTCTCTCGCCTTCTCTCGTCTTCTCTCTTTCTCTTTCTCTCCCTCCCTCTCTCTCGTCTTCTCTCTTTCTCTCTCTCCCTCCCTCTCTCTCCCCTTCTCTCTTTCTCTCGCTCCCTCTCTCCCTCTCTTTCTCGCGCTCCTTCTCTCTTTCTCTCTCTCCCTCCTCCCCCAAAAGACGACCCCATTTAAAGAAAACTCACAGAGTGTTTCTTTCCGCATCTCGCCGTGGAGTGAGAGGCGCCGCTCGCACGTGACGTCACGATGTCTGTGTTATTGTCATTATTAAAATTGTTATTGTTATTGTTAGAATTGTTATTGTTATTACTATTATTATTATTATTATTATTATTATTATTATTATTATTATTATTGTTTTTTTATAATTATTATCAATATTGTTATTGCTATTATCAGTATGGTTATAATTATTATCATTATTATTGTTGTTGTTGTTGTTGTTCTTCTTCTTATTATTATTGTTATTATTATTGTTATTATTATTTTTATTATTATTATCATTATTATTATCATTATGATTATTATTATTGTTATCATTATCATTATTATCATCATTATGATTAATATTATTACCATCATCATCATCATTGTCATTATTATTATTGTTATTACTATCACTATTATCATTGTCATTATTGCTATTATTACCATTATTCTTCCTTATCTTCTCATTATCATAATCATTATTATCATTATGTTCTTTCTTTCTCTTCATCATCATCATCATTCTCCTCCTTATCATCATCATCATAATCGTCTTCCTCCTCCTCCTTTTCTTCTTCCTCCTCCTCCTCCTCCTCCTCCTCCTCCTCATCATCATCATCATCATCATCATCACCATTACCATCACCATCACCATCATCACCATTATCATCACCATCAACATCACCATCATCACCATCACTATCACTATCACCATCATCATCATCATCACTATCACCATCACCATCACGATCATCATCACCATCACAATTACCATCACCATCATCATCACCATCACCATCACCATCACCATCACCATCACCATCCCTATCACCATCACCATCACCATCACCATCGCCACCACCATCACCATCACCATCATCATCACCATCACCATCACCATCACTATCACCACTACCATCACCATCACCATACCTGCTGTATATAACTGTAAATAACTGCTGTTATTTCCTATGGCCTGGAAAATGAGAGAAATGCCGAGATGTGTATCAATGTTTCACGCGTTAAATGGGATATTTGCGTTTATAAAAATGAGAGGTTTTGCTTGCCTCTCCCTGTTCTCTCTCTCGCTTATTGACTCTGTTTGTTTGTCTGTCTGACTTTTGTCTCGGTCTCTATTCATTTATCTGTCTGTTTGTCTGTGTCTCCCTCTATGGATATATATATATATATATATATATATATATATATATATATATGTATTTGTATATGTGTCTGTGTGTGTGTGTGTATACATATATGTATATATATATTTATATATATATGTGTATATATATATGTGTGTGTATATATATATATAATTATATATATATATAAATGTATTTATATATATGTATGTGTATACATATGTATATATATATATACACACACACACATGTGTGTGTATGTGTGTGTGTTCATATGTATGTATGTACGTATATGTGTTTAGATATTTATCTATTCGATATTAAACTGTTTCGAC
>NC_061832.1:6305577-6310577 GCF_019202785.1 Penaeus chinensis
TATATATTAATAAACAATAGAAAAAGCGAATAGTAGATAGAAGATGGATAGAAGAGGGAAAAAAATAGATAGAAGATAGATAGATAAGAAAAAGGAAAGAGAGAAAAGGGAGGAGATAGGGATAAAAAGGGGAAAAATATATATGAAATGTATTAATTATATATATATATTATATATATTATTTTATATATATTATTTTTAATATATATATTAAAACAAAAACCACACACAGGAAAAGATGGCAGCTAAAGTTTAAGAAAAGAGGAGAGAGGGAAAGAGGAGAGGAAAGGAGAGAAGAGAGGAAAAGAGAGAAAGAGAGAGGAAAGAGGAGAGATAAAAAAAGAGGAAAAAGGTAGATAGAGAAAGGGAAGATTTTAGGTGAATAAATAATAGTCTTGATTTTAAGGGGGAAGGTTGGGGAGGGGGGTTTGGGGGGGGAGGGGTGAAGGGCGTGGAAGGGAGGGGAGAGGAGAAGAGTAAAGGGTGTACAGGGAAACAGAAGGGAGGAAGGAAGGGAAATCAGAGACAGGGAAGGAGTGGAAGGTAAAAAATCGGAGGATGTAGGGGAAGTAGTAGGCAAGTGTAAGGCAAGTTTTAAGGAAAGTTTTGGGCCCAATTGAAAAATAAGTGAGAGAAGTGTAGAGAAGTGAAAGGGTTTAAAATGAAAGGGGAAATGAAAGGCCCAAGTGAAGAAGTGAAAGGCAAGTGAAAGGGGAAATGAAAGGGGTTTAATGGAAAAGGGCAAATGTAAGGCAAGTGCAAGACAAGTATAAGGCAAGTGTAAGGCAAGTGTAAGGCAAGTGTATGGCAATTGTAAAATAAGTGTAGGGCAAGTGTAGAGCAAGTGTATGGTAAATGTAAGACAAGTGTAAGGCAAGTGTAAGGCAAATGTAAGGCAAATGTAAGGCAAGTGAAGACAATTTAAAAGGGGTTCAAAGTAAGGAAATTGTGGGGAAGTGAAGGAAGAATAAGGGAAGGGCGGGGGAAGGAAAGGGGGAAAAAGGAAAGAGTTTAGAGAGAAAAAGGAGGGGGGGGGGGGGGGAAATTTTAAAAATAGGTTTTGCCCATTGGCCTTTTTTGCGTATTTTTGACTTGGGGGAAAGGGTTTGTTTAAAAAGTTTGTTTGCTTAGTTCATACACGTTTATTGAATGTTGTGAAAGATTAGTGGGTTTTTATCAGCAAATATATTTAATGTATTTATAGATATGCGATTTTTGGGGGGGGGGGGTGGGGGGGGGGGGGGGTTTTTCCTGTGTATAAGGTTAGGGGTAGTTTTGAATGCAAGTTGTGAGTCTACAGGGGAGAAGGAGAGAGGGGGAGAGAGAGAAGAGAGGGAGATGGGGAAGGGGAATGGGGGAAAGGGAAAATGGGGAGAAAAGGAGAGAGGGGAGAGGAGAGAAGAGAGGAGGAGAGGGAGAGAGAGGAGAGAGAGAGGGAAGGAAGAGGGGAAAAAAGGGAGAGGGGGGAGAAAAAGGAGAAGGATGAGAGAGGGAAGGAGAGAGATAGAGGAGGGGAAAAAGAAGGAAGGGAGGAGAGAGAGAGAGACAGAGAAAAATTATATATATACATATATAAATATTTTATTTATATAAAAGGGGAAGAGGGGAGGAGAGAGAGAGAAAAATTTTATGGGATAGATAGATAAAAATTTATTAAATATAAAAAAATAGATAGATAGATAGATGGATGGGAAGAGAGAGGAGAGGAGAGAGAGAGAAAAAAGGAAAGAAAGATATATAAAAGGGGTTAAAAAAGGGAAAAGTGTATGAAAAAAGAGGGAAAAGAAAAAAGAAAAAAATAAAATAAAGGAAAAGAAAAAAAAAAAAGATTTAAAAAGAAAAACAAAAAAATAAAAAAAAAAAAAAAAAATTTTTAACAACCTTTCATTCCCCCAATATTTAAAATTAAAATATTTAAAATTTCCAAATTAAAAATTTTTAAAAACATAACTATTCTTTCAAAAAAAACTTCCATTCACCAAAATTTAAACTATTTATTTTCTCATTTTTATTTTTTTATAAATTATTAATTTTCTTTTTTTTTTTCTAAATTATTTTCATTATTATCACAATTTAATTTAAATTAAATTATTAAATAATTTTAAAAAATTTTTTAAATTAAATTATTTTTATTATTGCTATTGTTATCATCTTCATTGTTATCATTATTATTAATACTTTTATTATTATTATCATTATTATTATTATTATCACTGTTATTGTTGTTATTATTATTATTATTATTACAATTATGTAACTATTATTATGAATATCATCTTTATCATTACTATTCTTCTTATTATTATTGTTAAAATTATCACTTTTATTATCATAACCATTATAATTTTACTATTATCATTATTGCTGATAGTGTCATCATTATCATCATTATTATCATTATCATTATCATTGTCATCATTATCGTTACTACTACTACTATCATTATTGTCATCATTATTATTATCATTATTATTAATGTTATTATTACTGTTGTTATTGTTTAATTGTAATAATTATTATTAGTAACATCAAAGTTATAATTATTATTATTTTACATTATTATCTTTGCTATGATATTACTATTCTATCATTATCAATGTTTTTATTTTCATTGTTATCATAATGTTGGTGCTATTACTATTATTAGTAGTATCATTATTATTGTTATCTTTATCTCCATTATCATTATTGATACTATTATTATCATCAATTGTAATACTAATAATATCATTATCATTATCATTCTCAATATTATAATTATATCATCATCATTACTATCACAATCATTCTCAAATCTATAATTATATCATCATCATTACTATCATAATAATTCTCAATATTATAATTATATCATCATTACTATCACAATCATTCTCAATTTTATAATTATATCATCATTATCACTGTTACTATTATAATAATTTTCATTTACATTATTGTCATCATTACTACTATCAGTAAGAATGTTAACATTATCATTATTTCTGTTACTTTTGCTGCCGTTATTCATGACATTTTCCTTCTTTCGTGCATTCGTATCTATCTTGCAATGAGCAAAGAAGTAAATACGGAGATTCAGCAACAGGTGTTCCATTCATTTGCTCATTCATCTAAAGTCAAGAGTCATTCATATTCAGAAAGGAAAAAAAGAGAAAGATGAAGTAGAAGAAATACTTATTTATGTGAATATGTTAACTTTTCCGTATATACACAGGAATTATTATTGTATGTGTACGTATACACAGGTATTTACAACCGGGTGTAAACGTATGCATACACACACATATATACATATATATGTATATATACTCATATATTCATACATATACATAAACATATATGTATATATATACATTAACATACATATACATATATATATATATATATATACATACACACAGTATTAATACATACACACACACACACATATATATATATATGATATATATATATAATATATGTATATACATATATACATACATATGAACACACACACACACACACATATATATGTGTATGTGTGTGTATGTATGTATATATACATCTAACACACACATATATGTATATAAGCAAATATATTTATACACCTGCATATCTTACTCTCCCACCTTTGGCAGAAGAAAAGATCAAGTGAGCAATACGCTTAGGACCAAATGGACATTCAAATGACTTCCATCACCACTGGCCTTCCGAAACAGCCATCACGAAGTATATAGCCTTCTCTTAGACTGTTGTTTCTTTAGGCAAATGTCCTGTCAACGCATACAACTAGCCAGCTAAACAGGGCTGACCACTCAACATGCATTATTTTGGTGTAATTGTCTTTTCTCTGTTACTTTTATTCTTTATTACCTTTACCGATTCTTCTTAAATCTTTGTAATTATTTTTTTTCGTCGTTATGTCTCCATTCTGTATTATCTTGCTTTACCTTCTCTTCGTTTTATCCTTCAATCGATGATAACCATTTCTAAAAGTAAATCAATAAAGTAAGTCAATAAACAATAAAGTAAATCGATATTAAAATAAACTGAAGCATATATAAACAGAAATTTGTCTTGCTGTGTGTGCAATGTCTGTTTTTTTTATTTTTTTTTTTTATCGAATATCTCTTTTGTTTCAGTGTTTCGTTGTTTCGAGCAGGGGATCCGAGACGAGATGGTAATTGAGCAAGAAAAGGACTAACTGGCAATGACCCGAACCATGGCGTACTCCGAATCGCGAAGTCTCATTTGATAGACAAAATAAGATAAAATAAATGATACTGTGGTGTAAAACAATGAGGATATTGAATATGAATGTTGAAAATAATAAATATATGCAAACATAAGTATCAAGAGTAAATTGATCAGAATAACAATAACAACAACAACAAAAAGAGATTTGGCGAATCGGAATATCCCAGAGTCCGGAATGAGTTGCCGGTTTGTATTTATTTCCAGAATTCTAACACCACAGGCTATATGCGTGTCAGATATTTTTTTCTTATGGTCAGGCGTTACGCATTTCTTCTTCGTACCCAGGGGCCAAGAACGAGCGGAAATGAGCGAAGATATTCAGCCCAGGAAGGAGCAAGCACTGCCTTCTTTAAACAATCGAGTAACGTAACTTAATAGAAATACCAAGAAATCTATGTCTGTTCCATTGTTCCGCCATAGCTCTGTTTGTGTTGCTACAATGCCCACGTCGTGTAATTGTTTTTCACCGGATCATGTAATCTAATGTGCTCGGTAGGGGGGGGGGGGGGCAGAGTCACATTGGTGCCCCTTCCCCACAACAAACACACACACACACACACACACACACACACACACACACACACACACACACACACACACACACACACACACACACACACACACACACACACACGCACACACGCACACGCACACGCACACGCACACGCACGCACACACACACACACACACACACACACACACACACACACACACACACACACACACACACACACACTCACACTCACACTCACACTCACACTTAC
>NC_061832.1:6325577-6328077 GCF_019202785.1 Penaeus chinensis
AAAACAAAAGAGAAAAAGGAAGAAAAACAAAAGAGAAAAATAAAGAAAAACAAAAAGAGAAAAAGAAAGAAAAGCAAGAAGAGAAAAAGAAAGAAAAACAAGAAGAGAAAAAGAAAGAAAAAACAAAAGAGAAAAAGAAAGAAAAAAAAAAAGAAAGAACAAAAGAAAAAGAAAGAAAAAGAAAAGAGAAAAAGAAAGAAAAAAAAGAAAAAAAAGAAAAAAAGAAAGAAAAAGAAAAGAGAAAAAGAAAGAAAAAGAAAAGAGAAAAAGAAAGAAAAAGAAAGAAAAAGAAAGAAAAAAAGAAAAAAAGAAAAAAAAAGAAAAAAAAGAAAAGAGAAAAAGAAAAGAGAAAAAGAAAGAAAAAGAAAAGAGAAAAAGAAAGAAAAACAAAAGAGAAAGAGAAGAAAAAAAGGGAAAAGAAAAAAAGAGAAAAATAAAAAAGAGAGAAAGACAGAAAAACAAAAGAAAGAGAAAAAAAAAAAAAAAAAGAGAGAGAAAAATCTGCATTTGGATAAAACCGAATCTGCTTGACGCAGCGAACAGACGAGCGAGCATTTCCTGTTGGGGTTTGCAAGCAGATACACGGAAAAGAGGGAGAAAAGGAGAAAAGAGGGAGAAAACGAGGGAGAAAGAGGAAGAGAAGAAGGAGAAAAGAGGGAGAAAGGAGGGAGAAAGGAGGGAGAGAGGAGGGAAAAAAGAGGGAGAGAAGAGGAAGAGAGGAGGGAGAAAAGAGGGAGAAGGGAGGGAGAAAGGAGGGAGAAAAGAGGGCGAAAGGAGGGAGTAAAAAGGGAGGAAGGAGGGGAAAAAGGAAGAAAAGAGGGGGAAAAAAGGAGAAAGGAGGGAGAAAGGAGGGAGAAAAGAGGGAGAAAAGAGTGAGAAAAGGGAGAACAGAGAGAGAAAGAAGGAAGAAAAGAGTGAGAAAAGGGAGAACAGAGAGAGAAAGAAGTAAGAAAAGAGGGAGAAAAAAGGGAGAAAAGGGAGGACAGCGGGAGTAAGGAGAGAGAAAGGAGGGAGAAATGAAGGAGGAGGGAGAAAAAGAGAGAAAAGAGGGAGAAAAGGGAAAATAGAGAGAGAAAGAAGGAAGCAAAGAGGGAGAAAAGAGAGAACAGAGAGAGAAAGAAGGAAGAAAAGAGGGAGAAAAAATGGAGAAAAGGGAGGACAGAGGGAGTAAGGAGAGAGAAAGGAGGGAGAAATGAGGGAGGAGGGAGAAAAAGAGAGAAAAGAGGGAGAAAAGGAAGTAAGGAGGGAGAAAAATGGAGAAAAGAGAGGGAAAGAAGGGAGAAAAAGGGAGACAACGTGGAGAAAAAGGGAGACAAAAGGGAGGAAAGAGGGAGTAAGGAGGGAGAAAGGAGGGATAAATTAGGGAGGAGGGAGAAAAGGGAGAAAAGATGGAGACAAGAGGGGAGAAAGGAGAGAAAAGAGGGAGAAAAAGGGAGGAAAGATGGATAAAAGATGGAGAAAAGAGAAAAGTATGGTGGGGAGGGAGGGAAGGAGAAAAGGAGAAAGGGAGAAAGAAAGTAAAGATGGTATATAGGTAGATAAACTGATAGGTAGATAGATGGATTGAGGTAGATTAATAGATAGACAGGTGGAGAGATAAAGATATTGACATATTAATAGATGGACAGGTGGATAGATAAACGGGTAGACAGATAGAGAGATAAAGAGGTAGAGAAATAGATAGATAGATAGATGAATCGATTGACCCGAGGGGGGGGGGGAGGTAAAGAGGGGGGAAAAAGAAAAAAGAAAAAGAGAGAATAGGAAGGGAGGGATAAAAAAGGAAATTAAAGCGAAGGAAAGAGGAAATAGAAAGAGATAAAGAGAAAGGATACCAAACAGAAAAAACAAGAAAAAAGAAAACAAGGAGATGACGAAATGACAAGATGAAACATACCGACCTGATAACACCCCCCCCACCCCTCCACGACGCCTTCCCCCCCTCCCACACCCCGCCCCCGCCAACCCCGCCCCGTCATATTTATTTATCATTACATTTCAACAACAATCAACACACTCCAAAATGGCTTTCGCGAACGGGCGTCATCAGGAAGGCGGAGGAAATCAAATTCAAACTGGCTGCGTTTCACATATTAACTCCGCGCGAACGTTACGCTGGCGGGGCGCTGTTGCCACGTGTTATTTCCGGCCTAAATCCTTTTTTTTTTTTTTGGTTTTGCTTTTGTTTTTTCTTGTTGCTTCTTTTCCTTGTCTTTTCTCATTTCTTTTCTTTTCTTGTTGCTTCTTTTCCTCGTCTTTTCTCTTTTGATTTTTCTTATTTGAGTTTTTTTTTCTCTCTCTCTGTTTCTAGTTTTTTGTCCCCTCTTTCTCTTCCCTGTTCTTTATTCTTCTATGTTATTCAACCCTTTCGTCTTTTCTACCTTTTACATCTCCCTCTCTCCCCATTACACCCCCCCCCCCCCCTGCTTTCCTCTTCCATTTCAATTCTCTTTCCTTCCCTCTTCCCCCATTCCATCCCTTCCCTCTCCCACTCCCCCCC
>NC_061832.1:6348077-6353077 GCF_019202785.1 Penaeus chinensis
ATTTACGATCTTCCAGTCACCCTAGTTCCCGTGACCGTTCTCCGGCAGCAGGCTTGTCTATCTCTGTCGATCAGCTCCCCATAGTCGTAGGCGGCTCAAATCCGGAAGTACAGGAAGCCGTGAGAGCCATGGAGGGAGAGGTTACCGTGCTAGCCCAAATCCTTGACAAGATCGAGGCCTTGTCTACTGAACTCAGCGAGGTAAAGGCACAGACGCAGCAGTTTAATGACAGGCTTGCTCGTCAGGAAGAAGCTGTGTCTCGTCCTCGACAGACAGAAGCAGAGGTCGAAGTTCTTCAGCCCCAGGAGCCTCCTGCTAGTGCCCAGCGAGATGGAGAGATTGAGGACTTACGACGGCAATTAGCTGAACGGGAGTTGGAGCTCGAAAGAGAGAGGCAACGAAACGGGGAAAGACGTGTTTGGCAGCCACCAGAAACACAGTTCCGCCTCTCGAACAACACTGAAGTTTACCGTCAGCGGCAGATATCTGATCAGCTTCCTCCAGAGCCACGGCCATGTAGTTCTCCAGAAAATTCTCGATTGCCGCAGGGGACACAGCAACTAACCGCTACAATGCAGCATGGATCTCTGAATGACCGTTCCACATCTCGAGACCATACTTCAGCTGTGTCATATGTTGTAGCCAGGGAATCGGTCCCCCATTTTAAAGGAGACACTTCAGCATCTCAGCCGCTGAAAAGGAACCAGGAAGTGGAGGCCTGGATTCGCTCCATCGAAAACCTCGTGAAACCACCTACTGACGAGGCTTACATTCAGGCTGCACGAGCGAACTGTCGAGGTCCAGCAGAGCTTATAATAAACTCTCCCCTGTTTGACAATTTTCGAGACTGGGAGACGTTTAAAGCTTCTCTACGCACCAAGTTCAGGGGAACTTACACATCTTCTGATTTTTATAAGGTGCTCTATGAGAACAGGATGACTTCAGTGCAGGCGCCCATGGATTATTATCTCCAGCTAGAAGGACACGTCTACCAAGGGTATCGTGATCATCGAGAAGCTATAGGTGACCCCTCAGAGCTTGTTCGTCGGGTTTTTCTCTCTGGCATTCCATCCTGGCTGAGGGACTTCTTGGCTCTCAAAGATGACTGCTCACCCATGCAGCTTGCAGAAGCAGCCCAGAGGGTATGGAACTCCAGAAACGGTATCAGGCATGAGTCAGCTACGCAGCACCAATCCCCAAATGAGTTCCCGCTGGATGACCGTGACCACCGCCGTTATCCTGATCGCCCACCAAGAGCTCGGGATTTGTATGCTTGCCCTGTAGCTTCACAAGAGAACAGAGTGAAGAGCCCACAGCCTGCTCCATCCCGTGATCTCTGGTGTAGCTTCCATGGAACAACCACTCACAACATTTCAGAGTGCCGAGCAGCTTCTAATGTGGCTTCTGCACGGAACAGACCCCATCCTTCCCGAGACATCACCTGCTACCGTTGCCGAAGATCTGGGCACATGGCCAGACAATGTCCCTTTCCGATTAGCCAGCAAGAAGCTCCCGGTCCAGCTGGCAGAGTTTCAGAAGGGGGCAATATCTTCTACCAGTACACAGACCGAAACAGTAACACCACAGATAGCCATGTTGAGTTCCCCCACGTTGTCAGGACGGCCTCTCGTGGGACTCAATATTAATGGCAAAACGACCCTGTGCTTTCTGGACACCGGATCTGAAGCCACACTGATAAAGCCGAGTGCTGTAGCCATGATCGCGTCTCGCCAAAAGCTTCAGCACAAACCCTCCAGCAAGATTCTCCGAGGAGTAACAGGGCAACCTCTTCATGTGTCTACTGAGGTGACGCTTCATTTCCACATGGCGGATAATTCCACCATTGTTCATCAGGCCAGTGTGGTTGATGTTTCCTTCCCAGGTGACATTCTTATTGGGATGGATCTCCTTAGACGGCTGGACTTTACTTTCTCCTCTGAAGCCTCAACTGGGAATGCCACCATTACTCTGCAGGGACATACGTTCTCCGTTGTCTACACCGATGCAGAGTCTCTCAAGATTTGCTGCATCAAACCCCTGTCACCTACAGAAGTTGCCAGTGAAGATGCACCAGAGTCTACCCAAGTTTCCCAGGCAGTTGCAGCAGTGCATCTTGTTCACCGTGCAAGTATCGCAGCTCACAGTGGCTGCTTTGTAGAAGGCTGCCTTTCACGGAGTGGACCAACAGATGGTGATGTCCTTGTAATTCCAACCATGCCTAAAGGACTTCTCCTACCCCATGCCGTCACCAAAGTAAAGAATCGTCGGTGTTCTGTGTGGGTAGTGAATGCAACTCCCAAACAGATGGTTCTCCACAATGGAACACGCCTTGGAACAGCTGAGCAGGTAGAAGCCATCTACAGCAATGACCCATCTCGACCCCTGCCCGAAATACCCGAGGAAGACGTCGCCAGGTCCAACTACTGTCCTGTCGAGTCTGATTCCCTTGAAAATGGTGAGAGTGTCGACTTCGAGTGGGAAGAAGATGGCTTTGACCGACAATATGGAGTGGAGAACTTTGGGTATGATGATGAGTTGGAGGTTGGACACACAGAGCTGCCGCCATCCATTGCCATTGCCGCCTGCGAAGCCGCCGAACTCCTGGAGAATGATGCATGCCAGGATCATCACACATTGCCAGATCTCAGCCACCTTGAAGACCCCCAACGCCATAAGCTGACTGACTTGCTTTGTCGTTTCAAGGGGCTCTTTGATGGTGGTGAGGAAGCAGTAGGTTTAGTCCCTGGGATTAAGCATCAAATCGATACAGGAGATGCCAAGCCTGTTTGTATCCGACAATGGAGATTGCCTCAATCAACACGGCAAGTCATTCGAGAGCAGTGTGACTCCATGCTTCGTACAGGGGTCATTGAGGAGTCAACATCACCCTGGATGAGCCCAGTTGTGTTAGTGAAGAAGAAGGGCGGAGCTCTCAGGTTCTGTGTTGACTACCGTGGCTTGAACGCAGTGACCAAGGGAGATACATATCCTCTGCCACTTATCAGCGAACTCATCGATGAACTAGGCCCGAAGAACATCTTTACAACTCTAGATGCTCGCGCTGCATACTGGAGTGTGGAAGTGGAAGAATCCGACCGGCCAAAGACGGCATTTTCAGATGGCTACCGACTCTTCCAGTTCTGCCGCCTTCCTTTTGGTTTATCCACAGCTCCAACCACATTCCAGAGAACAATGAATGTTGTCTTGTCATCAGTACTGGGACGTCATACCCTAGCCTACCTAGATGACGTTATCATCTACAGCCACAACTTTGACCAACACCTTCAGGATCTAGATGAGACCTTGCAGTTGCTCTCATTGGCTGGTCTAAAGCTTAACATGGAGAAGTGTCAGTTTGCTGCAACAACCATAGACTTCCTTGGGTTTACGATTTCACCTGATGGAGTCTCCCCAAACAGAGATAAGGTGTTGGCTATATCTAACACCCCTCCACCACGAACAGTCAGGGAAGTTCGACGTTTCCTGGGAGCAACGGGATTTTTCAGGAAGCATGTTCCTGGATATGCAACCCTAGCATCTCCATTACATCTCCTGCTGAGGAAGGACCAAGCCTGGACCTGGGGACCTGAACAACAAGCAGCATTTGGAACTTTGAAAGATAAGCTGACATCTGCTCCTGTCTTACGCCAACCTGACTTCTCCAAGGAGTTTGAGCTTCACACTGATGCCTCTAGCATCGCATTAGGAGCCTGTCTCATGCAAAGAGATGATCACCAGACACCACATGCAGTTGCTTATTTTAGTAGAAAGCTCCGGGATGCAGAAACTCGCTATCCAGCTATTGACTTAGAGGCTCTGGGTGTTGTGGAAGGAGTCAGAACTTTTGATTCTTATCTGTATGGAAGGCGCTTCACAGTGTACACCGACCACCGACCATTAGTATATGTGTTCAGCAGAAAAACCAAGTCTCCAAGAATGACGAGGTTCGCTCATGACTTGTCTTTCTACGATTTTAACATCCGATACAAAGAGGGTCCCACGAATAAAGTTCCAGATTTACTCTCCAGACAAGTTGCAAAGCTGACAATAACGGAGCTTTCACCTGAAAATCTAGCAGAAGAACAGAGAGCAGACCCTCAGCTTGCGGAGATTTGTAGTTATTTGCAGGGAGGAAATGTACCAACAAAGAAACTTCCTCTTCCTCTTGATGATTTTGAGCTGAAGGAAGGTGTCCTCTATCGGTTGAAGAGTCTACCAGATCGGATTGCTTACCAACTAGTGGTTCCAGTCACTCTACGGAATTCAGCATTGAAAGCAGCCCACCTGCCTCCACTAGCTTCCCACCCAGGTATCCATCGAACATTTCAAAATGCAAGATCAATGTTCTACTGGCCAAACATGCTGAAAGATGTACGACATTATGTGGAGTGTTGTGAGATTTGCCAACAATCTAGAGGCGACAGGCAGAAAGTTCCTATGGCTGACACACCCTTGGCTAGTTTTCCATTGGAACGAGTCTCGATGGACATTATGGACTTTGGGCCAAGCATTCCAGTCCGCTGGGCATTATCCATCATAGACCAGCATTCACGGTATTTGCAGATCATACCGTTGAGGAAAATTACTGCTGTCGCTGTCCACCGAGCCTTTCTGGACCATTGGGTAACCCTCTTTGGCCCTCCTAGGGTTATCCAGACCGACAATGGAGTCCAGTTTATAAGCAACCTGTTCCAGGAGCTCGCTAAACTAATGCACGCCACGAACCACTACACCATTCGCTACCATCCTCAAGCAAATGGAATGATTGAGCGCACAAATCGTGTGGTGAAGTCTGCCCTTACCACATTAGTAAATGATCGCCCACGAACTTGGCACCAATTTGTTCCTGAGTTGCGGCTGCAGATCAATTCAGCTATCCATCGGACGACTGGAGAGCAACCCCTGTATATGTTAACAGGCCGCCATGCTAACTTCCAGATTGGTCTCACCAATGAAGCCGTGTTTGATGAGAACATAAATCTGCAAGCACGTTTACGAGA
>NC_061832.1:6360577-6368077 GCF_019202785.1 Penaeus chinensis
GCCATTAGACATAGACTGCGTGGCTGTTTGCCACGTGGCTCGAAGTCCAGTGGAGAACCATCGCCTCAGCGAGGAGTAAATGACGAGTTATCTGACCTTGTTTGACTTCCCAGACGTGCCCTAGCATCCGCGGGCTCAGGTCATCTCACCATCATCATCAGGTCATCTCTCACTTTCTTCTGACCTTAGATCGCATTACTGTGTGATCACAAACATTTATTGAGTATTTAATAAAAACAATTCTCGTTATTAGACTTCTTTTTTTTTCAACTGCATCGAATTTAACGCTTTCGTGATTTTATAATTTTTCATGATATTATTTTATTCATTTCTATTCTCATCGCGCATTCCCCGTCTTGACCTGACCTCGGAGTGAGAGTCATTAATCAAGAACCCGTCTGAACAGCTGGGTGACCTGACCTCACTTTCTCTCACTTCCGGTCGATTGACACGTGAAATGGCTTGAGAGACAGCTCCCTGTTCCCATTAATTTGGTGGTCTGAATTTGTTTGCACCATAGGAAAACGGAGCATTGTTGCATTGCTCATTTGGTGACACGGATCTTGTAGCGCGATTTTATATAAATTTATTATTTTGTGTATAGCGTTAGTATCTTCCCCATAGCATAGTACACAGGGATGCCTGATATAACCCGGGGTTGCATGAATCGCCTAATAGATCTACACTCCGACGTAACGATAGTAGGTATAGGGATAACCGAAGTTATTTGTACGATCGGGAACCACAATTAAGTCCGCTAATTAATGTAGGACTAGGGTTTACGATAGAATCGTTATTCGCTTATTAATCACATCCTTTTCTAGAAGTCGCTGGCATGTTTTGGGTAAATCCCAAACTATCGTGTGATTTGTGATAAATACCCTTAGTGCATGTCACGAGCACCCATCACAGATTCGCAGCATAGAGTAGGTTATTTATAAATTTTCCCAGCTCGCACGCTTCATACAGTACGGTATTTTTGGGTATGGTCTCCCCCCCCCCCCCCCCGTCAATGAAGGCTGACACGCGCAGCTAGACATGGCTACCTCGGGAGATTTGCGAGTATTTTTTCACGTCACCGTTCATTAGTGCGTCATTATGTCGCATATCATTAAATGTTGAATTCAGTGTGGTAGTTGAAATAATGTTGTATTAATTCCATTGCTAGTTTATTTCATTGTTGTTAAAATGAACGCTAATCTTCGTGTTTGTCATACATTCTCTGTGTGAGGTCACTCTCGCTTTCATTATTATTGACGCTCACACACGCACGCACACACACACACTCGCTCACTCACTCATCCACGCAGAACAAAAGACTATGAAACCTTTCATTAATAGGGTTTGTTGCTGTCATATTTGCAGGCCCAAAGATCTTTGACGAATCTCTTTTGCCCGCGATTTTGTCAGTCGTGACGAGTGACTAGTACATAATTTCTCATTATTTAATAAATTCCCTCTCTGTGTTACGACAATTGGTTCAAGTAAATCCTTACGGATTGCCGTTGTCGTTTCCCTTATTTACGCTTATATCTATCCGAGACGGTTGTAGTTCAAGCCAGGTCCTTGCGGATCGCTACTTCTATTTTCTTCTTTAACTTTGTGAAAGTAAAACAAAAAATAAAAAAAGCGAAAATAACGTAAAATCGAACATTAAAAACTATAAATTGACATAAATAATCGGCTAGTGGCGCTTAACGCGCGCTTCTCTGTTGTCTTTCTTTTTCTCTTCGGGCACGGCAAAGTTCGCGGGCTCGCGCCACGCAGCCGGCCGGGGGCCGCCGGGGTAACCATTCCCCGTGCCGCCCCGCTTCTCGGTCGGTTTGTGGCCCTGCCCTTCACACAGGCGACCGCTCCCGTCTAGACGTCCGGAATGGTTTCCGAGTACCGCCCCCCCCCTCACTGAGATGAAACAACTTTTGGATGGTTGCTTCAGAGGGATGAAAGGAACCAGCTGGCAAAAGGATAAAACCCCCCTTCCCTCACTGAGGTGAAACAGCCTTTGGATGGCTGCTTCAGAGGGAAGGGGGAAACACTTTGAAAAGACACAGGTCCTTTCCTTCCTCACTGAGGTGAAACAACCTTTGGGTGGTTGCTTCAGAGGAATGTAAGGAACTGCCTGGCAAGAACGCAAAACCTCCCTTCCCTCACTGAGGTGAAACAGCCTTTGGATGGCTGCTTCAGAGGGAAGGGGGAAACACTTTGAAAAGACACAGGTCCTTTCCTTCCTCACTGAGGTGAAACAACCTTTGGGTGGTTGCTTCAGAGGAATGTAAGGAACTGCCTGGCAAGAACGCAAAACCTCCCTTCCCTCACTGAGGTGAAACAGCCTTTGGATGGCTGCTTCAGAGGGAAGGGGGAAACACTTTGAAAAGACACAGGTCCTTTCCTTCCTCACTGAGGTGAAACAACCTTTGGGTGGTTGCTTCAGAGGAATGTAAGGAACTGCCTGGCAAGAACGCAAAACCTCCCTTCCCTCACTGAGGTAAAACAGCCTTTGGGTGGCTGTTTTAGAGGGAAGGGGGAAACACTTTGAAAAGACACAGGTCCTTTCCTTCCTCACTGAGGTGAAACAACCTTTGGGTGGTTGCTTCTGAGGGATGAAAGGAACCAGCTGGCAAAAGTGCAAAACCTCCTTTCCCTCACTGAGGTGAGGCAGCCTTTGGATGACTGTCTCAGAGGGAAGGAGGAATCCCTCTGAAAAGACACAGGTCCTTTCTTTCCCCACTGAGGTGAAACAACCTTTGGGTGGTTGCTTCAGGGGAACGAAAGGAAGTGCCCGACAAGAACGCAAAACCTCCCTTCCCTCACTGAGGTGAAACAGCCTTTGGGTGGCTGTTTTAGAGGGAAGGGGGAACTACTTTGAAAAGACACAGGTCCTTTCCTTCCTCACTGAGGTGAAACAACCTTTGGGTGGTTGCTTCAGAGGGATGAAAGGAACTACCTGGTAAAAGTGCAAGACTCCTCTTCCCTCACTGCGGTGAAGCAACCTTTGGGTGGCTGCCTCAGAGGGCTGAGCAAAATGGCTCCAAACAATGATGTCTCGTAGGTGGAAGGGCATCCCCTCTGGTCTCTCCCCAGGGGTTTACACCTACCCACGCGTTTGCCGTGCGTGGCAGCCTTGTGCGCTGTGGAGACGGGAGTCCTGGAGGTTGAGCGATGCCGTGAACGAGTACGCCCTGCGGCTAGCAACACGCCTCTTTGGTCCTCTATTCCAGCAAGACAGGCGGCCTGATCCCGGCCCGGTCACGGTCAATCGGCTGGTCTCCCCCGGGAGGCTAGGGTCAAGCAGTCATGCCGCCATTGGCACTCACAATGGTCCGTGAGTGCCGTCACAATGGCTATTGGCTGCGTATATCCTCTCATCACTCCTGTTGCTGTTAGACACTGGTTCTGACACTCAGCTTCCCCTTGTTGGACTCCGTGGTGGGTGGGGGCGTGAGAGGATGAAGCACTTACCAATTCATGGAAAAAATAATCAAACCCCCCCCACAGACTGAACTTAAAGTTGACGAACCACGCAAGGCCCAGACCACGGTAGTCACCATGAAGGCATATGTGCCTTCCGGTGGCAAAAGAAAGCCCCATGCACAGGATGACACTGTCACCCCTGCTGCTAAGGTGGACAAGACCGAAGCCAATGGGTCTGTCCACCGAATAGTCAAAGATCTTGACTCGCGAGCTGGCCTCTCCAGGCCAGCAGCTAAGCTAGGGAGGCCCCTGAGTTCACAGACGGCCTCCCCGATTGAGAGGGGAGAGCAGGCTGAACCAGCCGCATCAGCTGCTGCCTCCACAAACAAGCCCGAAAGCCGAAAGGGCGGGCCGAAGCGTCCGAGGCCGGAGACCGACTCTGATGAAGAGTCGGGACCCCCTAAACGCTTCGCCCAGTTCAAAGTGCCAGCTAAACCCGAAGGCTTCGACAATGCCTACCAATTGGTCAGGGCATTGGAGTTGCAACGGAAAATCCGGTTGTCGATCCGGGTCGCCCGAGATCAGAGCATGATCATAATGCCCAAAGATCAAGCTACCTTGAATTTCCTCCGGGAAACGAAGGAGCTAACCGATGGGAGGAAAGTGAGTCTTTCCCCACTAGGTCCCGAGGAAAAGAGAACCAAGATGGTGCTACTTGGCTTCTCAGTCTCGTACGATGTGGAGCTGATCGCTTCACACCCACAGGTCGTGCAGGCTTCCCGAATGTCGAAGGGGAAGACCCCAACCAGGCAAGTTCTGGTGACCATGAAAGGTGCCCCAACCACTACCCTTGATCTGGGTAACTGGGGCACCTACAACCTTCGAACGTATGTGCCAGAACCACTTCGGTGTTTCAAGTGCCAGAAATACGGTCACCACCAGGCTAACTGTACAGCCAAGCCTAAATGTGGTGTCTGTAGCAAGGCACACAACAGAGGTATGCCTCAAGGCATACAAAGAGGAAAAGAGGGACACAACAGCCAAATGTCCCAACTGTGCCAAGAAGCATCATGCCTGGAGCCTGACTTGCTCTGTCAGGAAAAAGGCGGCCCTCAGGCGGCAAGAGGTTGCTCAAAACCGATCAGACTTTGTTCCTGCCCCACCGGGCACCCATGTCTGGGGAAGGAACAAAAGCGAAAAGGCCTCCCGACCTTCTAAGAGGAAGGAAGCCGCCCCCCAGCCGACACCGGATGTCTCCAACAAAAAGGAGTTTCCGACAATGCCAAAGGTGCAGAAAAAGAAACTAAAGAAAAAAGTTTCTAAGAGCACCACAAAAACCTCCCCAATAGATGATCATCTCCTCTTTGACGAGGACGATATGACTCTCCTGTTAACTGCTGTTGTCACAGCAGTAGCAACAGCCCTGGGGAGGTCGAGTGAGGAGGCCGAGAAGGCAGTTTCGGTCGCCATGACGGCAATGACCCAGACTGTCGCAGCCCTGAAGGGAAGAAAGCTGGCTAGAGCAAAACCAGCCTCACCCTCACCCCAGGACGAGACTCCCCTCCCCACTCCAAACCAGGCAATGCCTTCACAGGCAGAGCCAAAACAGGCTGAATCTGTGCAGCCAGAGCCAGATCACCCTGACCTTGCCCAGGCAAGGCCAGCAAGGCCAGCCAAGAAAAAGCCTGAGAGAAAAGCCGAACCAACCAAAGTCAGAGCTACCAAAGGCTCTCCACCCCCCAGTGGACCCAAGGATAGCCTGACAACAGACGAGGAGCCCTCAACCAGCGAGGACCTCGCAATGGAGTTGTCAGACTCCGACGATGTCTCTGATGTAACTATCACTGAGTAACATCATGACACACCATCTAAGCATCCTACAGTGGAACATCAATAGCTTCTCTGCAAAGAACGCTTTTCTCCAAGCAGTAGTGCGATCAAGGAACATTGACATTGTCATGCTCTAGGAGACATTAACAGTGGACACTCTTCGTTTCTCAGGGTACCATGCCTTCACACTGACACGAACACCTGGCAAGAGAGGCTTGATCACCCTTGTGAGAGCAACAATCCCCTGCTCCGCAATAGCCGATGCATCGCACTGTGAAGACGATGTTGAATCCCTTGCTGTCGAGGTTCACCTGGCCGGGGGGGCCCCTCAAACTGTACAATGTGTACAGCCGGCCACGCTGTAGAAGCTTAGACATCAGCCAGGTCTGTGCTTCTGCTGCACACGACCGAGTGATCATAGGGGGAGACTTCAATGCACACCACCCCATCCTGGCTCCCTGCCGGGCACCGGATGCGGCCGGCTATCACATAGCCGACGTGCTAGAGACATTCCCTGAGATCGCTCTCCTCAACACCCAAGAGCCAACGCACGTCAGAGGAGGGGTCCTAGACCTCACCCTGGCTACTGCGACTCTGGTCGGGAGGATTGGCTGGTGTGTTGATGAGACCGTCACAAGTGACCATTACGGCACTATAACTACCCTCATGGATGCTGGCCCAGCCGAAATCCTAAGACCGAATCCAAGATGGAAAACAGACAAGGCCAACTGGCAGGCGTTTCAAAACGCCTTGGCCCTCTGTCTGAGATGCAACAATCCCCCACAAAGCGAAAATGTGGAAGTGCTCGAAGCTAGCCTGCTAAACGCCATTAATGAAGCAGCCTCACAGACCATACCCAAAACTCGGCCTGGGTCCAGAAGTCACAAAGACGCCTGGTACTTCAATGACGAGATCAGGGAGGTCAACCACAGGGTGAACATGTGCCGAAAACTATTCCGAAGGCAAAGAACCCCTGACAACTTATCCCTCCTAAGGGAAGCTGTCACGGATGCCAAGGAAACTGCCAACAGAGTCAGGCAGGAAAAGTGGCTGGAATGTTGTGAGTCCTTCGACCACCAAACCACCCTTTCAGAGCTGTGGCAACGGGTCAAGCGAGCTACCAGCCGCTCAGCCCCGAGGTGCACCCATCACGACCCCCAAGCAGAGGCTAACAGACTGGTGCACGAGTTCTCTGCGAGAACGAGCAGCAACAGTCTGCCAGCCGAGCTGAGGGCAAGACAAGAGCGTCTACAGCCAGACAGACACGCTCAGATCAGAGAAAGGGCAGCCGAACCCGATAACTCAGACGTTATATTTTCTCTGAGGGAACTAAGGAAAGCCTATAAAACCAGTTCCAACACAGCCCCGGGTTCTGATGGGATCTCGTACCCCATTATCTCCCACCTAGGACTAGCAGGTGAGCGTGCACTCTTGCAACTCATCAACAAGTCCTGGGAAACTTCCACTCTACCCCAGAGTTGGAAGAGGGCTACCATAGTTCCCGTCCCAAAACCAAAGGAGCCGGGGAAGTACCGCCCCATCTCTCTGCTCAGCTGCCTGGCCAAGACAGCTGAGAGGATGGTACTAAACCGGCTTCAATGGAAAACGGGACCCCCGCACGAACACCTTCACGGGTTCACAAGGGGCATGGGCACAGCACACAGCATAGCCACGCTCTTAAGCACAATCAGCAAGGGCCCAGCTGTGGTGGTATTCCTTGACCTGGAGAAGGCTTTTGAACTGGCAAGTCCGCTTGCCATTCAGGAAAGCCTGATCCAGAAGGGAATCAGAGGGAAGCTCTTGAATTGGATAGGTGACTACTTCAGGAACAGGACTGCCAATGTCAAATTCCAGGGTCACCTATCGCAGCACATGCCGCTCGAAAATGGAACGCCACAGGGTGGGGTTCTCAGTCCAGCCCTATTCAACACTTTAATGTCCTGCATCCTCAACATAAACCTCCCAGTGGGGTGCCAGATCATCTCATATGCAGACGATCTCGCTATCACCTCCACTGGACCACGCAGCCAGAATAAAGCCCAGCGTTGTCTGGACCTCGTGTCAGAGGAGTGTTGTAGGACAGGACTAAAGATCTCTGCTGCCAAATCCAAAGCCATGGCTTTGAGACAGAGAGTTCGAGGCACAAGACTGAAAATCCAGGGAGTGGAATTAGAATGGGTCAAGGACTACCTATACCTTGGGGTAAGGATAGACCGGACCCTCTCCTTCCATAAGGAGGTCCAGTACCTGGTTGACCGA
>NC_061832.1:6381106-6386106 GCF_019202785.1 Penaeus chinensis
AAGGAAGAGGAGAGATGGGAAGGGAAAGAGGAGAGAGAGGGGAGAAGGAAGAGGAGAGATGGGAAGGGAAAGAGGAGAGAAAGGGGAGAAGGAAGAGGAGAGATGGGAAGGGAAAGAGGAGAGAAAGGGGAGAAGGAAGAGGAGAAAAGGGGAGAGGGAAGAGGAGAGAAAGGGGAGAAGGAAGAGGAGAGATGGGAAGGGAAAGAGGAGAGAAAGGGGAGAAGGAAGAGGAGAGATGGGAAGGGAAAGAGGAGAGAAAGGGGAGAAGGAAGAGGAGAGATGGGAAGGGAAAGAGGAGAGAAAGGGGAGAAGGAAGAGGAGAGATGGGAAGGGAAAGAGGAGAGAGAGGGGAGAAGGAAGAGGAGAGATGGGAAGGGAAAGAGGAGAGAAAGGGGAGAAGGAAGAGGAGAGATGGGAAGGGAAAGAGGAGAGAGAGGGGAGAAGGAAGAGGAGAGATGGGAAGGGAAAGAGGAGAGAAAGGGGAGAAGGAAGAGGAGAGATGGGAAGGGAAAGAGGAGAGAAAGGGGAGAAGGAAGAGGAGAGATGGGAAGGGAAAGAGGAGAGAAAGGGGAGAAGGAAGAGGAGAGATGGGAAGGGAAAGAGGAGAGAAAGGGGAGAAGGAAGAGGAGAGATGGGAAGGGAAAGAGGAGAGAGAGGGGAGAAGGAAGAGGAGAGATGGGAAGGGAAAGAGGAGAGAAAGGGGAGAAGGAAGAGGAGAGATGGGAAGGGAAAGAGGAGAGAAAGGGGAGAAGGAAGAGGAGAAAAGGGGAGAGGGAAGAGGAGAGAAAGGGGAGAAGGAAGATGAGAGAAAAGGGAGAAGGAAGAGGAGAGAGGAGAGGAGGAAGATGAGAGAAAGGGGAGAAGAAAGAGGAGAGATGGGAGGGGAAAGAGGAGAAAAGGGGAAAGGGAAGAGGAGAGAAGGAATAGGAGAGATGGGAAAGCAGAGAGGAGAGAGGAGAAAAGGGGGAGAGGGAAGAAAAGAGAGGGAAGATGAAAGGTGGGAAAGGGGAGAAGAGAGAGGAAAGATGGGAGGGGAGAGAGGGGAGAGGAGAGATGGGAAAGGAGAGAGGAAAAAAAAGGAGAGAGAGGTGAGGAGGGAGGGAAGAAGAGTGATGAGAGAGGAGATAAGGAGGAGGAGAGGGATGAGTAGAGATGGGAGAGGAGAGAGGGGAAAGGAGAGAGGGAAGAGGAGAAAAGGGTAAAGAGAGAGGAGAGAAAAGAAGAGAGAGGAGAGAGAGGAGAGAAAAGAAGAGAGAGGAGAGAGAGGAGAGAAAAGAAGAGAGAGGAGAGAGAGGAGAGAAAAGAGGAGAGAGGGGAAAGGAGAGAGGGAAGAGGAGAAAAGGGTAAAGAGAGAGGAGAGAAAAGAAGAGAGAGGAGAGAGAGGAGAGAAAAGAGGAGAGAGGGGTTAAGAGAGGGGGAAGGATAGTGGTGTGAGACATAACAAGAAATCGTGAGAAGAGGAAATTCGAGGAAAATAGCCAGAAAAGGGAGACAGAGAGAAGGAAGAGAAAACCAAGGGAATGCGAAAGAAAAGAGGGAGAGAGGATAAGATGGAGGACGTAAAGACAAAGAGGAAGAGAAGAGTACAGAGAAAAGGAGAAGGGGGAAGAGATAGAGGATAAGAAGACAATAAAACAGGAGACAGAGAGGAGGAATAGCATATCGAGAGAATAAGAAAGGGGGAAGGAGAGAGAATAAGGAGTGGACAGGAAGACGAAAAAGAATATCGAGAGAATGAGAAAGGGGAGAGGAAGAAAGGATAAGAAAAGGGACGAAGAGAAAGAAGAAAATCTCGCAAGAATGAAAAGAGGGAATGGGACAAAAAAAAAGATAAAAAATAAATAAAAAGAGATAAAAAAAAAAAGAAGGAGAAGGCAAGAGACGGAATAGAATAAAGAAAGAATGAGATAGGGGAGAGGGGGAGGGGGTAAGAGGGGGGGATGGAGCGGGGCAGGGTTGATATTCGAGCAAAATTAAAATTGACACGCCCGAACGCGCTCATAATGCACAGCGAGACACGTGTCATCAAATCTGGCTTGCAGGGGACAGGGTAGAGGGTGGGCAGGGGGGAGGGGGGGTGAAGAGAGAAAGAGAGAGAGGGGAGGGGGGGGGGGACTTGTTTTTGTTTTCCGTCTGTTTTTTTTTTCTTTTTCTTTTTCATTTTTTTTTTTTTTTTTTTTTTGGGGGGGGGGGTATAATACTGCGTTCTTTCATGTTTCTTTCCTCTGTATTTTTATATATATTTAGGTGCTTATCTGCTTGTTTGTCCGTCTGCATACATACACACACACGCACACACACACACACACACACACACACACACACACACACACACACAAAGAGAAAGAAAGAGTGAAGAGGAAGCAAAAGGTGAAACAGTAACAAAGAAATTAAAAAAAAAACATATACAAAGACCAGTAAAGCGAAGAAGATAAGAAATAAAAAGAAAAAAAAACAATAAAAAGGGACAAGAAAAGAATAAGCATGAAAACAAAAAAAACAAAACAAAAAAAAAACTATGTACAATTGACGACATTAAAAAAAAAATAATAAAAATAACCCTCAAAACAAACGAACAAAAAAAATACGAATAAACCCCAAACAAAACAAACAAACGAGAGAATAAAAAGAAGGCCCCCAAGAAAGGACGGAAGAGCAACGCCCAGAATAATGACCAGACGGCATTCGAAAACTATAAACAGAGGCAATGATCATTAGTCCGCTCGACCCACTGAGGGAGGCCTTAAAAATGCAACGTTCGGTTATTTGCTTAATCTAATTTCCTCTTCGTCGTAATTATGCCATTGCTGGATGGAAATGAACGAAAACTATATATTAATTTTTTTTTCTGCGTGTTTTGGGGGGGAGGGGGGAGAGGTGGTGGTGGTGGGGGGGGGGGGAGGGGGTGGAAGAGGTGGAGGGAGGGGAAAAGGAGGAGGGGGAGAAGGAGGAGGTGAAAGAGGTGGAGGAGGAGAGGGAGTACGTGGTGGTGGTTGTGGTGGGGAGGAGGAGGAGGAGGAGGAGGAGGAGGTGGAGGAGGAGGAGGAGGAGGTGGAGGAGGAGGTGGAGGAGGAGGTGTTGGTGGTGGAGGGGAAGAGGAGGAGGAGGAGGAGGAGGAGGAGGAGGAGGAGGAGGAGGAGGAGGAGGAGGAGGAGGAAGTGATGGTGATGGAGGAGGAGGAGGAAGAAGATGAGGAGGAGGAGGAGGAGGAGGAGGAGGAGGAGGAGGAGGAGGAGGAGGAGGTGGTGGTGGTGGAGGAGGAGGAGGAAGAGTAGAAGAAAGAGGAGGAGTAGGAGGAGGAGGTGGAGGAGGAGGAGGAGGTGGAAGAGGTGGAGGAAGAGGAGGAAGAGGTGGAGGGGGAGAGGGAGGAGGTGGTGGTGGAGGAGGAGGAAGGAGAAGGAGGAGGAGGTCGAGGAAGAGGAGGAGGAGGAGGAAGACGAGGAGGTAGGGGAGGAGGAGGAGGTAGTGGTGGTGGTGGTGGAGGAGGAGGAGGAAGAGGAATAGAAAGAGGAGGAGGGGGAGGAGGAGGAGGTGGAGGAGGAGGAGGAAGAGGTGGAGGAGGAGGTGTTGGTGGTGGAGGGGAAGAGGAGGAGGTGGAGGAAGAGAAGGAGGAGGAGGAGGAGGAGGAGGTGGTGGTGGAGGAAGAGAAAGGAGAAGGAGGAGGAGGTCGAGGAAGAGGAGGAGGACGAGGAGGACGAGGAGGTGGGGGAGGAGGAGGACGAGGAGGAAGAGGGGAATAAGGAGGGGAAAGGTTTGTTTTTGTTCTATGTTGAGAATCTTTTCGTAGGTAATATATGTCTGTTTGTTGTTTGTCGCTCTGTCTCTCACGGATCTCCCTCCCCCCCCCCTCTCTCCCTCTATCTATCAATCTATCTATCTATCTTTCTATCTGGTAGGGTTGGGGTGGGATAGAGGGTTGAGAAGGATGGGGGTAATTGTGGAGAATATGGGGATAGATGGATATGAAAAGATTATGCTACCTCAATAAACAGTGCTTGTCTAAGGTGATATGGTGCATAGTTCTATAATTCTATATACACAGACACACACACACACACACACACACACACACACTCACACACACACACACACACACACACACACCTGTACACACACACACACACACACACACACACACACACACACACGCACACACGCAAGTACATTCTCACGGGCCATTCTTTGCCATCACTCAGCCATAGATCCCCCTCGCTTACCAGCTCACCCGTCTCACGCTTTTCCAACACCGGAACTTCCAACGCGTTTTTACTCTGTCTCTTCCAACATCTCCCTTTTGCTCCTCTTCCAACACTCGTCTAAACATATTTCCCTAAATCACTTCCAACACGTTCCTATCCCCTGTACTATCACTTTCACCTATTTCATAATCTCTTCCACTGCATTTTCCACCATTTAATTCACCAGAAGTTCCAATACCTCTTGTAATACATTTTCGTCCATCTTCTACCACCCGTTCCTCTTCCAACACATTTTCCACCGCTCCCAACACTTCTCCTAACCCCCCTACCCCCCCCACCCCGGTCTGCTACTGTTTTTCCTGCTGCGTCCCCCCCCCCCTTCTCCACCACCTCTCCCCCTTCTCCACCACTTCTCCCCCTACCGTTTCCAACACCTTTTCTGCCTGCTCCTCCCCACCTGCCACCTACTCTCCCCCCCCTCATCATCTTCCCTTCCAACGCATTTTCCTCACCCCTTCCCCCACCCTTCCTCCCCTCCCCCCCTTCCCCCACCTCTTCCCCCACCCCTTCCACCGACCCGTCCCGCACCCCTTCCACCCCTTCCCCCGCTCCTTCCCCCACCATTCCTACCCTTCCCCCACCCCTTCCACCACCCCTTCCTCCCTTCCCCCACCCCTTCCCCCACCTCTTCCACCACCCTTCCTCCCTTCCTCCACCTCTTCCACCACCCCTTCCTCCCTTCCCTCACCCCTTCCCCCACCTCTTCCAACACCATTCCTCCCCTTCCCCCACCCCTTCCCC
>NC_061832.1:6406106-6408606 GCF_019202785.1 Penaeus chinensis
CTCCCTCCCACCTTCCCTCCCGCTTAGACTTTGTCCGCTAATTGCAAAGCCAGAAATTTGAATTCAGCTTCGCAGTCATGATGGACCTACAAAGCGCGCGTGTCTCGCATAAACTCCGCCTTGACGACTGCGCGCAAAATAAACCTCATGGCCGAACTATTGTTTTGTTTCTCTTTTATTTTTGTTATTATGTGCGAATATGAATATGCAAATCGTCGTCCGTTGTGTGTGGGATGAGAGGATGCGTGGGAGTGCGTGAGTGGGGGGGTGGGGTGGGGGGGTGCTTGAGAATGTCTGTATATGTAGGTATATGTGTGTATATATGTGTGTGTGTGTGTGTGTGTGTGTGTGTGTGTGTGTGTGTGTATGTGTGTGTGTGTGTATATTTAAATATATATATATATATATATATATATATATATATATATATATATATATATATATATATATATATATATATATATATATATATATATATATATATATATATGCGTGTAAGTATGCGTGTAAGTACGTGTCTGAACGTCTGTGTGGGTGCGTACATACGTATGAACGATAGAGGACAAACGACAAGGTGGACTTTGTATTCGCTTTTCCTCCGAGCCAAATGTCAAACAGTAACATTTTTTTATGATATGGGAGAGCGAGCAAATCATCTGCATTATGAATATATCTGGCAACTTGCACATGCACATCACAGGGCTCATTTTCATTTTCATTTTCATTTTCATTTTCAAACACGGGCGGCTCTGCCTTTCCATTAACTCTCTCGAGACGTATGCTCATAATATTTGCCAGGTTGATTATTCGGACGGTACTCTGAAACGCTGGAATCGGCCTGGAGTCCTTCAAAAGAGGCCTTTCTGCTTTTTATACTTCTTTTGGCGAAGGAAATAATTGCGTTGTTTGCTTGAATAATTTTACATATGAATATATTAACGCAAATATATAAATAAATATATGTGAACACACACACACACACACACATACATACAAACATACATACAAACATACATATGTATATATATAATCTATATATAATCTATATCTATATCTATCTATCTATCTATCTATCTATCTATCTATCTATCTATCTATATGTATGTACATATGTCTATACGTATATATTTGTGTATGTGTGTGTGTATGTGTGTGTGTATGTGTGTTATTTGTCTAACTACCTACCTATCTATCTATCTATCTATCTAATTATCTAACTATTTATCTATCACTCCCTCTATCCATTATATTTATCTGTGTACTTAGCTTATTATATTTCTGTCTGGCTGTCTGTTCACCTATCTATCTGTACATTCGTCTATTTATCTATCTATCTATTTATCTACCTGTGTCTTTTTAATAGTACTGGTTAGCACCCTATGAAGCTGTCCTATCACTCACCATACAGTTGATAAGCATCATATATCCTATTAAAAAAATCTTAAATGTCCTATAAACCAAATATGCTAATTACAAGTGTCTTACGAAGATGTGTCCTATCAATGTGACAAAGGAGAATGTCATACGATGTCTTTGTACTTACCTATCAATAAACATCATTAACAGCTGCCCCATTAAGTGCCCTAGTAACCATTGTATAGCTAATTGCCCCCATATATGAAAGACCAATAAATGATTATCCTAATTATGAAAGTCTTTGTCTTCTCTAATACCCTGAGTCGATAAACTGCTATTCACAATGTTGACAATAATGCCGTTATTATTACTGTAATGAACTTCGTCCTTATTATGGCTTTAATTATCCTCATATTGTATGTAGGTAATTGTTAGGGTGAATTCACCGACCAGGATGGGTTGTTTTTAAACTTTTCATATGGTTATTATCGCTAATAATAATACTGTCATTGTTATTATTATTATCATCATTACTATTGTTGTTATTATCATTATTATCATCCTTACAATTATAAATATATATATATATATATATATATATATATATATATATATATATATATATATATATATGTGTTTGCACACACACACACACAAACACACACACACACACACACACACACACACACACACACACACACACACACATATATATATATATATATATATATATATATATATATATACATACATACACACACACACACATTCAAATATATGTGTATATATATATTATATATATAAATATATATATATATATATAATGATGATAATAATGATAACAATAGTGATAATAACACTGATATTGTTAATAAAGACAATAATAATGATACTAATAATGATAATAACATAATAATGATGATAATAACAATAATGATTATAACAGTGACAATAATAACAACAATGATGATTATGATTATGCTGATAAATATTGATGATAATACTAAAGATAATAATAATGCTACTGCTGCTGCTAATAATAATAATATAATAATAATAATAATAATAATAATAATAATAATAATAATAGTAATAATAGTAATAATGCTAATAAAAATAATAACTATAATAATAATAATAATAA
>NC_061832.1:6433606-6441106 GCF_019202785.1 Penaeus chinensis
TATCTATTTATATTTTCTGTGTATGTCTTCCTCATTGTGTGCTATATTTCCCATCGACTAAACTGTAATTTCTTTTCTCTTTCTGTTTCTCTTCTCTCCTCTTTTCAGTTTTCCGTTTCCTCTCTTCATTTTCCGATTTTCTCTCTCACTCTCTCTCTCTCTCTCTCTCTCTCTCTCTCTCTCTCTCTCTCTCTCTCTCTCTCTCTCTCTCTCTCTCTCTCTTTCTCTCTCTCTCTTTTCCTTCTGCGTCTCGGCATTCATCCACTACTGTACTTAAAAGGATTACGTTAATGAGGTCTATTACTCATTATATCTTTCTGACGACAAAATTATGCAGGTCTGAGCTCGTGAATAGGCCTGGAATCTATCGCGTCTTTTTGGATTCGTGTTTTTGAAAATCAGAAAAAAAAATAGTCAACATGATTAATAGCAACAGAAAAAACAACAACAACAACAACAAAAGAAATTCCATCAACACACACACACAACAATGGGCCTACTACACACACAGACACACACACACACACGTACATACACGCCCGCCTCACTCAGTACACAGACTTACAAACACACACACACGCCCCTCCTCCACCGCAACCCATCATCCTCGCCCACAGGAAACTTACAAAAACACACAAACATTTCCCTTCGTAACAGCAACAACAACAGCAAAGTAAGTAAAGACATTTGCCTTCCTTAACAAGAGAGTTAGAACAGCAACAACAACAAAAACAAAAACGGATGCAGAACAAACACATTCCGCGTACTTGTGCCTGCCTCCCCAAGAGCAACAACCACAAAACAAACACAACCCTTCCCCTTACCTTCCCTCCGAAAAGCGTGAGGACAATGGCGACAAAAAAAACATACAACAACGACAAAGCAAATACACACCTCGTAACCGTGCCTTCCTCCTGATGAGAGAGAGGAAAAAACAAAAACAAAAAAATAAACAAGAAAAACAGAGAACGGAAAGTGATAACAACAAAAATAATAACAACAGCCTTCCTCCCAAAGAGAGTGACAACAACAACAAAAACGAAACAACAAAAATACTAACAAATAAACACTCTTTCCTCCCGAAAAAGAGTAACAACAACAACAACAACAAAACCGAAACAACAAAAAAACTAACAAATAAACACTCTTTCCTCCCGTAAAAGAATAACGACAACAAAAACAACAAACACAACAACAACAGAACAAACACAGCGCATAGCCGTTCCCTCCTCCCGAAGAGAGTGAAGAATTCGCAGCATCTCTTGCAACGGAGAGCGTGATGAGCATTGTAATAAGAGAGAAGATGGCCTTGCAACATTTCACCTTCTACTCTCTTTATCTTCTTTCCCATTCTCTCTCTTTGACTCTTGTCTTCTGCCTGTTTTTCTTTCTCTTTCTTATTATATTGTCATTTTTTTTCTACTTCCATGCAATGATTTACCTATTTTTTTATTTTTTTTATCTTTATTTTTCTTTTCTTTTTTCGCTTTTCTTATCGTCTTTTCTATTTCCTCCTTTTATTCTGTGTTCTACATATTCAGAAAATGAAAAAAGGAAACCAAAGTAAAATAAAATAAAACAAATGTATAATATAAACCAAAGTATGAATAAATGAAATAAAATAAAATAAAAGAATAAACAGAACCCCCCAAAACAAGAATAATCAAAATAAGAAGAACAAGAACAAGAATAACAAAAAGAGAGAGAGAGAGAATAAAAAAATAATAAAAAAGAAAGAAAAGAAAGAGAGGAAAAAAATAAATAAACATAAAAAGAACATTCAAATTCCCAATTAAAAACACGACGAAAAATATGAAGAAAATAATAAGAAAAGGGGCGCCTTCTACGTCAGAATAAGGCCGGGATTAAGCTTGTGCACAGGGCGCTTCGCAACCACCTGTTGTGCCCTTGGCTCGACGCTGAAGGTGGGTGGGCGGGTAAGTGAGTGAGTGGGTGGGTGTGGGGTGTAGGGTGGGTGGGTAAGTGGGCTTTGATGTGGGGTGGGTGAGTAAATGGGTGGGTGGGTGTGGGTGTGGGCGGGTGGGTGAGTGTGTATGTGTAGGGGTGTTTTTTTTTGTGTGTATGTGCGTGGATGGGTGAGGGGGGTGAGTGTGTGGGTGTGTGGTTGTGTACGTGTGTGGTTGTGTGGGATGGGTGGGTTTATGGGTGTGTGTGTATGTGTGTGTGTGTGTGTGTGTGTGTGTGTGTGTGTGTGTGTGTGTGTTGGGTGGGGGGTAAGGGGTCGATGTTTGTTTCTGTACGCGCCTTTATTTAAGGAAGTACTTGTACACATGTAATATATAAATACATCCCCATCTGAGCATCCCCAACACCCTAAACAAAAAGTCTCACACGCAAACAAACCAAAATATATCCCAACCGCTACCCCATACCCCCCCCCCCCTTCCCCTCCTCTCCCTTCCCCACACCCACCCCCTAAATCACACGCACGCATCCACGGAAATCTCCTCAAGCAAGCAAAGGCACGAATGAGGAAAGGCACGAGCAATCGTAGTGGCAAGCAAGCAAGCAAGCAAGCAATTCCACGGGAGATGTACGCCAGCGTTAGAAGTGGTTTTCCTGCGTTGAATGCGACCTCCCGGGGAGTAGGGGGGGAATTGGAATCGTGGGCGGGGCGGGAGAGGAGGAGGGGGGGAATTGGAATCGTAGGCGGGGAGGGAGAGGAGGAGAAGGAGGAGGGGGGAATTGTAATCATGGGGGGGTAGGAGAGGAGGAGGAGGGGGAGAATAGTAGTCGTGGGGGGGGGGAGAGGAGGGGGGAGAATTTGAATCGTGGGCGGGGAGGGGGGGAGAGGAGGAGGAGGGGGAGAATTGGAATCGTGGGGGCGGAGGGAGAAGAGGAGAAGGAGGAGGGGGGAATTGGAGTCGTCGGAGGGGAGAGGAGGAGGAGGAGGAGGGGGGGAACTGGAATCGCGGGTGGGTAGGAGAGGAGGAGGAGGGGGGGAATTGGAGTCGTCGGGGGGGAGAAGAGGAGGAGGAGGGGGGGAATTGTAATCGTGGGGGGGTAGGAGAGGAGGAGGAGGGGGATTGTAATCGGGGGGTAGAGAGGAGGAGGAGGGGAGAATAGAAGTCGTGGGGGGGAAGAGGAGGAGGGGGTAATTTGAATTGTGGGCGGGGAGTGGGGGAGAGGAGGAGGAGGGGGAGAATTAGAGTCGTTTGGGGAGGGGGGAGAAGAGGAGGAGAGGGGGATTTGAATCGTCGGGGTGGGGGGTAGGAGAGGAGGGGAAATTGGAGTCCTGGGTTGCGGGAAGAGGAGGAGGGGGGGAAGTGGAATCGTGGGTGGGTAGGAGAGGAGGAGGAGGGGGGGGAATTGGAATCGTAGGTGGTTGGGAGAGAAGCAGGGGGAGGAGGAGGAGGAATTGAAATCGTGGGCGGGTGGGAGAAAAGGGGGATTCGGAATCATGGACGGGGCAAGAGAGGTCACGGGGTCATGGGTAGAGTGGGAAAAGCGGGGAACCGGAGCCGTGGACGAGGCGAGAAAGGGAGGGAAATGGAGTCACGGGTGGGTGGGAGAGGGGGAAATGGAGTCATAGGCTGGGAGGAGTGAGAGTATCTTCATATGATGGACGGTCTTAAGGAGGATAGGGTGGGGGGGGGGGGGAGGATGTCAAGCGGAGAAGAAAGGGAGGAAGAATAGATAAGGGAAGAAAGAAAGGAAAGGGCAAAAAGTTAAAAAGGGGAAGGAGTAAGAAGGGGAAATGGAGATTATGAAAGGGAGATAGAGAGGGACGAGGAGGTTAGGTGAAAGGAAGGGAGGTGATAAGTCTTGTAAAAGGGTGAAGCAGACGGAGAAAGGGATAGAGGAAGAGGGGGAGGGAGGAGGAGGTTAGGCGGGAGGGGGGGAGGATAGACGGTGAGAGGGGGAGGAGAATAGACGGGGAGGAGAGGGGAATAGAAGGGGAGAGGGGGGAGGAGAATAGACGGGGAGGGGGGAGAATAGACGGGAAGGAGAAGGGAATAGAAGGGAAGAGGGGGGAGGAGAATAGACGGGGAGGGGGGAGGATAGACGGGGAGGAGGGGAGGAGAGGGTTAGGGGAGAGGGCAATGGAAAGATTTCAGGAAGGAGCAGGGAAGCTGGTGAAGCAAGGAGCGAGGAAAGGAGGCTAAGAAGGTCGGAGAGAGGAGAGGGGACGAGGTGGGGAAGGATGGGGAGGGAGGGGAGAGGGGGGATGGAGAGGTGGAGAGAGTAGGCTAAAATTATGGCGGGGGAGGGGAGGAAGGTAGGATAGGAGGGGGTCAGGGTAGCGATCTTCTCTCTTGTTTTATTTATATATTTTTAACATTTTCTTTCTCCCTTCTCCTTCTCCCTTTCTTCTCATTCTTCTTCTTATCTTTCCTCCCGTTTTCTCTTCCGTTCGCCCTTCCAGGAACAACGTTCATTTTCTCTCTCCGTTCTTTATCGACCCCTTTTCCCATATCTCTTGTTTATCGCTCAGCTTTTCCTTGCTTTATTTTATTTTCTTCTATGCTCCCCTCCTTCGTCCTAGCTCTTTCATCTTGTCTGAAATTTTCTTCTTCGTTCGTCTTCTGTCTCTTCCTCCTCCTTCTGTTTTCTTTTGCTTTGAGTTTATCTCCCTCTCCCTCTCTCCCTCTCTCTCTTTCTCTCTCTCGCTCTCTCTCTCTCTCTCTCTCTCTCTCTCTCTCTCTCTCTCTCTCTCTCTCTCTCTCTCTCTCTCTCTCTCTCTCTCTCTCTCTCTCTCTCTCTCTCTCTCTCTCTCTCTCTCTCTCTCTCTCTCTCTCTCTCTCTCTCGCTCTCTCTCTCTCTCTCTCTCTCTCTCGCTCTATCTCTCTCCCTCTATCTACATTTATCTATCTATCTATCTATCTCTCACTCTTCCACTAATTCTATCTCTATCTATCTATCTATCTATCTATCTATGTATCTTGCTCTTCCAGTAACCCTATCCCTATCTATCTTTCTATCCATGTATCTTATATCTTCTGATCCTTTTTTTTAAACCTGTTTCTGTTACCTCTCTTCTCAATTCTATTCCTCCCATGTCATTTATTCCCATCATTCCTTTTTCTCTCCCTCCCCTCTTCCTTCGCCCCCTCCTGCTCCTCTGGGAAACTGACTCCCCTTCAGAATAAATGGAAAATATGTAAAAGAGATGAACTAACCAACATAGCTCCTCCCCCACGTGTCTTTGCTCCGGTATTTGTAAGAAATTTTCTTTCCTCCCTGTCCTTATCATGAGTCTCTCGCTCTTTGTGTTTGTGTGTGTCTGTCTCTTATTGGATTTCTTTCTTTCTCTCTTGCTCTCTCTCTCTCTCTCTCTGTCTCTCTCTCTCGTTGTATATGTATATATCTATATTCATATATATATATATATATATATATATATATATATATATATATATATATATACACACACACAAACACAAACACACACACATATATACAATTACACACACACACACACACACACACACACACACACACACACACATACATATATATATGTATATATATATATATATATATAAATATACACACTTACACACACACACACACACACACACACACACACACACACACACACACACACACATCTCTTTCTCTCTCTCTCTCTCTCTCTCTCTCTCTCTCTATATATATATATATATATATATATATAAATCATATATATATATATATATATATATATATATATATAGAGAGAGAGAGAGAGAGAGAGAGGGGGGGGTGAAGAACTATTGTACTGCCGCTTTTATAAACCATTCCATAATGAAGATAGAACATGCTGTAAATAGCCCTGTCCAAATTTCTGTGAAAAAACACGATCGTGTGAACAAAAAATTATCTTTTGCAACTACACGGTTCTGAAATATCATACAATGGCTATGTATTTGCTTCAGCTTAATTCCTTTATTCATATAACCTCATCGATGTATTTTTCTCCACATCCTTCTCCATGATAAACTACCCAATAGCACTTTACACTCGAACGCAACGGGAATAAATCCGAACGAAGGCCAAAAAAAAAAAAAAACGAAAATAAAAGAGAACGCAAGTTTGTGAGAAAAATATTTCGCACTGATAAACAATACTAATTTGTGTTTTGGTTCCATGGATATTGCCCCTGTGATGGTATGTGGAGCAGGATGGTATTTTGATAGTGGTATTTTTGAATGCTCGGTTATGGTGTGAGCGGATAACGGGTGCATTCTCTTTTTTTCTTTTCTTTTCTTTTTTCTTTTCTTTTTTCGCTTGTGATCGAAATGATTTTTTTTTTCTTTTTTATTAAAGGCGGGAAATTAAAGGTGGTTGTGGCAACGATGGGAGAGGGGGAGGGGAGGGGACTGGGGGGGGGGGGTGATGACGATGGTGATGATGATGATGATGATGATGATGAGGATATGATGATGATGATGATGATGATGATGATGATGATGATGATGATGATGATGATGATGATGATGGTGGTGGTAATAATGGTAATAATAATGATAATGATAACGATATTGTTAGTGATAGTGATAGTCATAATGATGATGATGATGAAGGTGGTGATGATGGTGACGGCGTTGATGCTGCTGCTGCTAAAACCAAAAACATAATAATAATGATGATTAAAAGGATAAGAAGATGAAGAAAAAACACGCCAAAAGTGACGATTTGAGAGCTCTCATTGCTCGCTATAAATTCTAGTTTATGAGCTAACTGCGCTAGATTGCAGCATTACCTGGGCGGCCACGACCAGATAGCGAAATTTCGCTAAATCGAAAACATTTGCTGTGGCGGGAGAGCGAAATGGAGAGTGTGGTCTAGCTTTTCAATCTGCTTATCTCTGGCCGATTCACGATTTTTGAAACAGATAGGTGAAAGATATATATAAAAGATATAAGTAAAAATATAAAAGTGTGAGCTACAAAAATGGTAAAGGCGAGAAGGAAAAATGGGAAGTGAATATAAAAGATATATATAAAGATATAAAAGAATTTTTTTTTTATTTTAAAGATATAAAGATATAATGGGTATAAAAAGATTTAAACAATATTAAAGTAATAGAAATTATCATTGAGGAAGGAGGAAGAATAGTAACTGCGACAAAATCTAAGCTAAACTTTTTTTTTTTTTTTTTTATAATCTTTTTATGCCTCCCAATTTTTTTTTTCTTCGTTTCTCTACCTTGCCGAACCAATGGACAAAAATATCCTTCCTCATATTAGCTTTTTTTCTTTTCATTTTCTTTTCTTTTTTTTTAGCTGTCACTTATATTTCTTAGAGCGAGATTTCAACTGGGCAACATGGAGCATGCAACCTGCCAGCCTTTCAATGCGGATGATGAAGAATTAAACTCTCAACAGGGAGATACGTTGCCTGCCTGGTAAGACTGTTGCTTCCTGTTTGCGTTAAACATCACAAAGTCGTTTCTGTCCAATTTGATTTCACCTTAATTAGCGATTGGTGATTTCTGTGTTTAGTGTTTAGTTATTTTGGGTTATGCTTCAGTGCTTGCGGAGTTCTTAATCCTCA
>NC_061832.1:6476106-6481106 GCF_019202785.1 Penaeus chinensis
TGAAGGCAGACTGAAAGGAAGAGAAAGAAAGAATAATAATTGAATGTGTAAAAAAGTAACAGAAAAACGAGACAAAGGAAGGATAACTGATGGAAAGGCATAAAGGTGAAAAAAATCAGTAGATATAATTTACAGAAATATTGATAACTAAATCATGAAAACAGAAGCCAAAAAATAAAATGGCGAACGGAATAAGAAAGAGAGAGAGGGAGAGAGAGAGAGAGAGAGAGAGAGAGAGAGAGAGAGAGAGAGAGAGAGAGAGAGAGAGAGAGAGAGAGAGAGAGAGATAGAGAGACAGAAATAAAGAGAGGAGAGAGAGAGAGAGAGAGAGAGAGGGAGAGAGAGAGAGAGAGAGAGAGAGAGAGAGAGAGAGAGAGAGAGAGAGAGAGAGAGAGAGAGAGAGAGAGAGAGAGAGAGAGAGAGAAGAGAGAGAGAGAGAGAGAGCGGAGGGGGAAGAATAACATTGAAAATTCATATAAACAAAGATACGCATTTCACAATATCAGAAAATATGATAAAAGAAGCACAGCAAAACAATAAATAGATTAAAAAGATCACTGCCATAAAGAAGAATAAGCAATGGAAAACAAAGGAAAATAATGAAAGGAGTGAAACGAAAGAGATAATAAAAACGGAAACAAACAATATAATATTTTGAGTGAAACCAAATATTTTCATGAAAGAACAAGAAAAACTCACAAAGCAAAAACGTGCAGTGAATAAAGAAGAGAGATAAACAACAGGGAAAACAGGATAAGTAACGAGGATAAAGAAAGATCGTGGAATAGGCAAAAGAGGAGATTATTTCATAGAAGAGGAGCATCAAACATAACGAAATAAATGTAAAGCGAAATACGAGAAAATTATATTGGAAAAAGGGATGACAGAAAGTGATAGGATTGATAAGAATAGTATTGGTAATAATGATGATTATTATAATGATGATCATCGTGATCGTAATGATAGATAATGATGTTAATAAAGATAATGATAACAATGATAATAACAATAATAATAATAATAATAGTGATAATAACTACAGTAATAGTAATAATGATAATGGTAATGAAGACAGCAATAATGATAATTGAGAAAGATAACAACAACAACAACAACAAAACCACAATGAATCTTACTATTAATATTATCACCATAACAACAGGAGCATTAGGAACAATAACAACGACAACAACAACTCGTGGAGATAAGCTTGAATTCCAGCCTTAGAACAACATCAAAAAAAAAAAAAAAAAAAAAATAGTTCTAAAAAAGCGAGATACACACAGCTCATCAGACAGAATTCGTATGCGTTGTGATGCAAAACGACTTGATATCAAAAGTACAAGTCGTAAAAAGGATAAATGAATATAGTAAAAGATAAAAGATAAAATATAAAAATGATGAATAAATGAGAAAGAGAGAGAAAGAGAGAGAAAGAGAGAGAGGGAGAGAGAGAGAGAGAGAGAGAGAGAGAGAGAGAGAGAGAGAGAGAGAGAGAGAGAGAGAGAGAGAGAGAGAGAGAGAGAAAGAGATTAGGGGGGGGGGGTGACACACACACACACACACACACACACACACACACACACACACACACACACACACACACACACACACATACACACACACACACATATATATATATATATATATATATATATATATATATAAAAGATGAAAAATAAGGGTCTTTCGGTTTGTAATGGAATACTGCCTCGACTGAGTTGCATATCAGATATCATATGCAATAAAATTTCTTTTGGAGTGGGGTGAGGGGAGGGGGGGGGGGGATAGGGTATGTGTGGGAGCTGGAGTGGTTATGTGTAAGGGGTGAGTGTGTGCATGTGTATGTGTGTATGTGAATGTGTATGTGCGTAATATCTGTTTATGCGTATAATGTGTATCTCTGCATGTGCGTAAAGTGTGTGACTGTATAATGTGTATTTATGTTTATATGTGTCTATGTATGTGTTTGGTGTGTGTGTCTGTGCATGTACGTAATGTGTGTCTGTGAATGTGTACATTTTAATCCGTGTATCGTATCGTGTATTTCTGTGTATATGCGAGTGTGTAAAAGTGTATCTGCGCATGTGTGTAATATGTGTGTTTATGTACGTGCAGGTCTTAATGTACATATATGAAGTGTCATTGCATAAACATACTAAATCACACTGTTATTGACGCGAGAACACGTTTGCTGTCTACGAACGCATTTCAACGCCCCCCCCCCCCCCCCCCTAACTCGCCCCAAAATCTGCGCCGACTCTTCACCGCTGCCTCTCTCTCCCCGTTCGGAATTTCCCCTTGCAACGATAGAGGTATTCAGGCCATAAGAGCGGAGTGCTGTTGCAATGGCCGGTTAGGAATTAATTCATTCAGATTAGAATTCCGGACGCCGGCTGGCTTGCAAGGCTTGCAGGTCACGTGACCCATTTCCGGCGGGAGAGTGATCAGCGAATGACGTCACTCGCTCGGAAGGAAGGCGATAAGTGAGCGTTTTCGGTGTGATCGCCTACGCGCCGGTGATCCGGACGCTTACGCTCGGGCATTCAATGGATAAACTTTCGTAATGATATTACTCGTATCTGGAAATTCAATCGTTTTCCTCTTTATTTATTTTTCTTCTTCTTCTTCTTCTTCTTCTTCTTCTCCTTCTTCTTCTTCTTCTTCTTCTTCTTCTTCTTCTTCTTCTTCTTCTTCTTCTTCTTCTTCTTCTTCTTCTTCTTCTCCTCCTTCTTCTTCTTCTTCTTCTTCTTCTCTGGTTATTTATTTCCTTATTTGCTTTCAAATGCTTTTCGTTTTCTTTTCTTTACTTTTCGTTCTCACAATCCAGTCGTTCTCAACTTTTAGATTTAGTTTTCATTGTTAATTAGAAACAGAATTAAAGCATTATCTTACATCCACTGACTTCTACTAAAAGCCGAATGTAGGAGAAATAGAATATTTTTTTTTCCTTTCTATATACACATGTAATTATAGTGATGATGATGATGGTGATGATGATGATGGTGATGGCGATGACTGTGATGATGATGAGGATGATGATGATGACTGTGATGATGGTGATGGTGTTCTTATTGGTGATGATGATGATAATGGCGAGGATGATATTGATAATAATGATGATGATAGTGATGATGATTATACTGATAATGATAATGATGATAATGATTTTGATGATGATAACGATGACGAGGGTGATAATGATAATAATAATGATGATGATGATAGTCCACTCCCCCCCTCACCTCTTTATCCCCCTCTCCCTCTCCCCTCCTTACCCCTTTAACCCCCCCCCACCCCCCAATTGCAGCATCATTAACGGCCTCTTACGAACGCCGCCCGAGAGCTGCCGAGAGTAGGCCTACGCGTCCAGAACCCCCTCGGCCTCCTTGAAACTTTGGCAATCGAGTTTGGATCAGAATTTGCATACGAACTTGGCGAGAAGGGACAGGTGCATTGGTCGACCTTGGGGGAGTAACGCGTTCGAATATCATAGATAGACGATATGATTTTTTTTTTTTTCTCATTTTTATCTATTTTATTTTGTTTTTATTATTGGTATTAATTTTTCTTTTTTGGGGGGAGGCGTTTATATACGTCATTTTGTTTTATTTCTCTGCTGTTGATTGACGCAGATTATTATTTTTAAAAAAAGCATCGGTGTTACAGAAATAAATCCATGTAAAATCTCACAATAGCAGGGATTCACACGGATTCCCACAGGAAATTAATTCGAGCTGACCTATGAATCTATGCTAAATTTAGTGTAAAAAATATAACTCACTCACGCGAAATAAGCAGACGAATGAACAGAGAGACGAGAAGGTATCAATCAATTCTCACAAAAAAAATCTTAGAAAGTTAATAAAACCGAGTTTAAAGATAATAAAATCACTCAGCCTACCAGTTCGATAAATTCGGAATTTCACCGAAAATAAATCCACACTCAGTCTCACAGTACAATAATAATACCAATTCTAACAACAGAATAAATCCACATACAATTAAAGTACAATTAATTCACAATGATTCACACAATAATATAAATCCCCTAATTAGAAAATAAATTAAAAAAAGATAATAACAAATCGGAAAAAAATAAACCCCATAAGAAAATATAAAATCTATAAAGAAAACTACACGACAGAAAATAATCCGGAAAATAAATCCGCCAAATAGATTCACGCGCTTAATAAATCCTCGAAGGACAAGATTATTATTTAAATCCAGTCCCGGAACACGAGCTGGATTTAAACATTTGAAAACGCCAAGAGCCACGTAAATAAATGAATGAATGAATATACAAACAAATAAATGAATAAAGAAATAAAATAAAATTAATATATAAATAGATAAACAATAAAACAACAAACAAATAAACGAAATTGATAAACAAATGAACAAACAAACAAACAAGCATATAAATAAATACATAAATAAATTAATAAATAAACAAACACAGTTAAACAAACAAATAAATTAATTAATTAGCTGAGTTTACTTTTTGAAAAATTACAGATTTCTGGAAGGTTCTCGAAGGACGCGAAATAAATTCCCAGAGAACGGCTAGGCAACAGCGAGGGTTCAGGAAAGCTATTTGAATAATCTACGTTTTGAAATTATGACGCCCAAGTTTCTCTTCGTGGGGAGGAGGACACTAGGGTAGGACACTCGGGTAGAGGACTAGGGTAGGACACTAAGGTAGGACACTGGGTTAGGACACTAATATAATGTTAATAAAGATAACCAAAATAAGGATAATCAAGTACATGATATTTATAACAGTAATGAAATATAATACTGGCATTGATAATGACACTAATAATAATAATGATAGCAATAACAATATCAATTATAACAATAATAGTGATCATGAAACTACTAGTAATAAAAATAATAATACTGACCATAATGATTATGATGATAACAGCAATGATAATAATGATAATGAAGATAATAACAATTATAATGATGATGATGATAATAATAATACTAATGAT
>NC_061832.1:6494610-6497110 GCF_019202785.1 Penaeus chinensis
ATATTTGTACGGTGTTCGTTTCCGTTGATTGGAGTGTTTCTCAGAACAATTGGTGTGAGAGTTGTTGAGGAAAAGAGTATCACCCTATTTTGATTAATGCCATTGTCATTTCAATTATTTACTCGTTCATTTTATTTCGTGTTGTTTTTCATTGTCTCTTTTCTTCTCTTCTTAACGTTTATGATTTTTTTTTATTCATTTTGATATTGGTGGTTTAAAGCGAATGCATGTTATTATATAGGTATGTAGGGCTATATTTTTTTCACTTCAATCAACTAGATTTTCATCTGTATGAAATTATATTGAATGTAAGTATAAGTAGCCATAAACAGCATTTATTTTTGTTGAAAAATAAATGCACAAGTTGGATAGATATATCAGTAGATAATATCATAACAGTCACAGAAAAAAAAAACACAATGACACATATTGGAATACATAATAAAAATAGTAAGAAGACATTGTAAAATCAAATGACCACATCTATTAAATGAAGAAAAAATAAAAGAAAAGAAAAGTGATGATTATAAGGTCATAAATACCAGCCAGCGAGACCTACCTTGGGCCACTTGGCAGGAGAGCAGCGTCGCCAGCAGGAGGAGACCGAAGTAAATCCTTGGGCATGGTTTCGCCCCTCCGTCGCCGCCTCTCGCAGGGCACGGCGAGGCGAGGGGCGTGGGGGCGGCGACACGTGGGTTTAGGAGGCGAGTCCTTCCTCCCAGCACGTGACCCGGCATCGGTGCGGGCGTGCGTGCGACCGTGTGTCACCTGTCAATCACGTGGTTGAGATTTGACGGCTGGTTAACTGGATGACACGTTTGACAAAGGTGCTGTTCATTCACTTGTTTCTGGAAAAGTATATATTTTTTCTCTTTTTTTGGATAGATATATCTTTTTCTTTGGTCTTTCTTTTATATCAGCTTATCTATGGATAAGAGTACTGCCTTGCTCGTTTCAGTCAAGTGTGGAAAGTTCATGGAAGATTGCATGCTTGTCAACAATGTAAACTTTGCTACAAATCACTAAGTTTCTTCAGGTAGGAAAGAAAGCGCGGTACTAAACCATACTTAACATTTTAAAATGAAAAGAAATCGAGAGGAAAAACAAAGAAAAGCAAAATATCTAATTCCACAACCGACGCCAGACACGAAGGCACACAGCGCTCCCGAAACAAAATCCGAAACTTGGCGGCGAGAGCGGGCGAGCGAGCGAGCGCGTGTTCTGTGAGTCGGAGGAGCGAGTTTGAGCGGTGCTGCCCTCACGCTGTCCCGAATGCGACTGCCTCTCCCGAACGGTTTCCACAGGGCTCACACGCGCACTGACACGCCCTCGCTGCCCTCACGCCCGCGATCGTCCCAGCATCACAACACACGTACATACATACGCACATGCACATGCCTCTATGCATGCTCCCACACGCATAGATATACCCTCCCACGCTCGCGCACACACGCACGAGAGAGCGGTTACTCCTACATCGTCTTATCTATATAACTTCACACACACATAGACACACTCACAACACATACACACAAAACTCGTTTACTCCTTCCCCATTGTCCCATTTATACAACCTCTCCCTCCTCTCTTTACAAACGCGATTTTTGCTAAAATACACCTACTAGCTTTCATTCATACATTTCGCATTCATGTTCCTGTTTACCCACAGTCACCCACACTCACAGTCTCTTCCTCCTTTGTAATGGGTTTACGAAGGGCACTCGGCCGTCCTCACATGCTTTCACTTCTCCAACCTTTTTTTTTCTCAAGAGTTCGTCACAATTACACTTTCTATAACTCTCTAACTCTCTAACGCTTTCTTGTTGGCCGCTTTTACACACACACGGGGGAGGGGGCGAAGTCTGGCACAAAGTGGAGCTTCCCACTACATGTGTATTCAGATTTGTGACAGGGACGTAAACTGGGGGTGACAGGGAGACACACACACACACACACACACACACACACACACACACAGAGAGAGAGAGAGAGAGAGAGAGAGAGAGAGAGAGAGTATGAGAGAGAGAGTATGAGAGAGTGAGAGAGAGAGAGAGAGAGAGAGAGAGAGAGAGAGAGAGAGAGAGAGAGAGAGAGAGAGAGAGAGAGAGAGAGAGAGAGAATGAGAAAGAGAGAGAGAGAGAGAGAGAATGAGAGAGAGAGGGAGAGAGTGAGAGCGAGAGAGAGAGAGTATGAGAGAGAGAGAGGAGAGAGAGAGAGAGAGAGAGTGAGAAAGATTAAGAAAGAGAGAAATGGAAAGCGAAATACCAAAAGAGAGAGAATATGAAATATTAGGGAAGAGATAGAGAAAGATTAAGGAATGGAGAAATGAAAAGAGAGGAAGAGAGAGATTAAGGAAATTAAAAATAAAAAGAGAAAGAAAGAGAGAAAGTGAGGTTAAGAGAGAGAGAGAGTGTGTGTGTGTGTGTGAGAGATAGAAAGATAGAAAGAGAGGTTAAGAGATTCAGGAAGAGAAATGGAAAGAGAGAGAAAGAGGGGAGAG
>NC_061832.1:6534610-6539610 GCF_019202785.1 Penaeus chinensis
TCTTACTCTTCCTTCTCCTCTTCTTCTCCCTCCTCCTTCTTGCCTTCTTTTTCCTCTTCCTTCTCCTCATCTTCTGCTTCCTCCTTCTTTACTTCTTCCTCTTTCTTCTCCTCTTCTTCTGCCTCCTCATTCTTACCTTCTTGTTCCTCTTCCTATTCCTCTTCTTCCTCTTTCGTCTCCTCTTCTTCCTCTACCGTCTCTTCTTCTTCTGCCTATTCCTTTTTACCTTCTTGTTCCTCTTCCCTCTCCTCTTCTTCTCCCTCCTCCTTCTTACCTTCTCGTTCCTCTTCCCTCTCCTCTTCTTCTCCCTCCTCCTTCTTACCATCTTGTTCCTCTTCCTTTTCCTCTTCTTCCTCTTCCGTCTCCTCCTCTTACTCTTCCTTCTCTTCTTCTTCTGCCTCCTCCTTCTTACCTTCTCGTTCCTCTTCCCTCTCATATTCTTCTTCCTTCTTTTTAACTTCTTCTTTTTCTTCCTTCTGGTCTTCTTCGGTTTCCTCTTTCTTTACTTCTTGTTTCTCCTCCTTCTTAACTTCTTCGTCCTCCTTCTCGTCATCTTCTGTCTCCTCTTTCCTAACTTGTTGTTCCTTTTCCTTCTCGTTTTCCTCTTTTCTTATTCCCTATTCTCTTCAGTCTCATATTCTTCTGCCTCTTGTTCTCTTATTTTCTTATTGCATTTTTTTTATTTTTCAGTTGTTTCCTCTTCGTTTTTTGTTGTTGTTTGTTTTTGTTTTTTGTTTGTTTGCCTTATGTTTATTTTTTGCTTTATCTATATTCTCTTAATTATTCCCGGTTCTCTCTATCGCCCTTCTTCCACTTCTTGTCACCATCTTTATCGTTTTTTCTTCTCTGTCATCTTCTTCATCCGTCTCTCCCTTTCCTTCCTTCGTTATCTTCTTTATTTTCTTATCTTTATTCACCTTTATGCTGCTACTTTCTTTCCTTTCTTGCTCTCCCCTTTTACCTTTCCTATCTTTGCCTCTTTTTCCGTCTCTTCCCTTTCCTCTTTCTACTCTTCTGCTTCCTCTTTCCTTCTTTTAACTATTTTCCCTTTTAATCTTCATTTTTTTCTTTCTATTCTTTCTCTCCCTTCGTCTTTCTCTTTATCGTCCTTTTGTTTTTCTTCTCTATCCCTCATTTCTTGACCCTTTCTCTTCTCACCTTTCTTCACTTTTTTCTGCGTCTCCTTCATCATTCCTTTTCTTTTTATTTCACTTTCTTACCTTTACCTCATCTTCATTCTCATCCACTTCCTCCCCCATATTCATTATCTCTATCTCTCTTTCCTTCTTCTCTTCTTACTTTCACTCTACTTCTTCCTCTCTCAGAAACCCTTTTCACCTCTCTCTATCTACCTATCCATCTATCTATCTATATATCGTTCAATTTGTCTATCTATCTATCTATCTATCTATCTATTTGCTATCTCCCTCTCCCTCCCTCTCTCTCTCTCTCTCTCTTTCTCTCTCTCTCTCTCTCTCTCTCTCTCTCTCTCTCTCTCTCTCTCTCTCTCTCTCTCTCTCTCTCTCTCTCTCTCTCTATCTATCTATCTATCTATCTATCTATCTCTTTCTCTCTCTCTCTCTCCAATTCTGTCTATCTATCAATCTATCTTTCGCTCTCATTCTCTCTCTCTCTCTCTCTCTCTCTCTCTCTCTCTCTCTCTCTCTCTCTCTCTCTCTCTCTCTCTCTCTCTCTCTCTCTCTCTCTCTCTCTCTCTCTTCTCTCTTCTCTCTCTCTCTCTCTCTCTCTCTCTCTCTCTCTCTCTCTCTCTCTCTCTCTCTCTATATATATATATATATATATATATATTCCTCTTTCTCTCTCTCTCTCTCTCTCTCTCTTTCTCTCTCTCTCTCTCTCTCTCTCTCTCTCTCTCTCTCTCTCTCTCTCTCTCTCTCTCTCTCTCTCTCTCTCTCTCTCTCTCTCTCTCTCTCTCTCTCTGTGCATCCTCCGGCATATCTACATTAGCTAATGCATTCCGCCACTGCATAATTAGAAGGTTTCCATTAATGGTTTTCAGATCAATGTTCTTCCAGGAAATATTTTCTAAAGTTGCACGCCCCTACGCGAACGAACGAACAGAGCAGAAGGATAGAGGGAAAAAAGAGGATTTTAATGGGCTTAAATGTGCGGATTGTGAAGGGGGTGGGGGAGGGGGAGGGGGCGTGACGGGGGATGGGGAGAGGGGAGGAGAGGGGGATGGGAGGGAGGAAGGGGAGGGAGTGGGGAAGGTGAGAGGGAGGAGGGGGAAGAGGAGGGAGTGTTGAAGGGGAGGGAGTGGGGAAGGGGAGAGGGAGGAGGGGGAAGAGGAGGGAGTGGGGAAGGAGAGGGAGTGGGTAAGGGGAGAGGGAGGAGGTGGATTGGAAGGAGGTAGGAGAGGGAATGGGGAAGGGGAGAGGGAGGGAGGGGGACGAGGAGGGAGGAAGGGGAGGGAGTGGGGAAGGGGAGAGGGAGGAGGAGGGAAGAGGAGGGAGTGTTGAAGGGGAGGGAGTGGGGAAGGGGAGAGGTAGGAAGGGGCGAAAGGAGGGAGGAAGGAGAGGGAGTGGGGAAGGGGAGAGAGAGGAGGGGGAAAAGGAGAGAGTGTTGGAGTGGGGGAAGGGGAGAGGGAGGAGGGGGAATGGGGGATGGAGGAGGGGATTGGAAGGAGAGAAGAAGGAGGGGGATTGGAAGGAGAGAAGAAGGAGGGGGAAGAGGAGGGAGTGTTGAAGGGAAGGAAGTGAGGAAGGGGAGAAGGAGGAGGGGGGAAGAGAAGGGAGTGGGAAGGGGAAGAGGGAAGAGGAAGAGAGAGGAGAGAGGGTGGAAGGGGAGGGATTGGAGATGGAAAAAGAAGGGAGGAGAGATGAGAGAGAGGGGAAGGGTATAATATGGAGCAAAGAAAAGGGAGGGAATGTAATATGGATAGAAAGGGGGAGAGTAGACAGTTGCGAGGGAGTAGACTGGATAAGAGTGGAATGGGAAGAAGAGAGAGAGAGAAGAGAGGTGGAGGAGAGAGCAAGAAGAGGAGAGAGGAATAAAGGGGGGGTAGCAGATGAGGGGAAAGGGAGAGGGGAAAGAGAGAGAGGGGGGGGGGATGAAGAGGGTATAGGAAGAATTCGGAGAGAGAGAAAAAAAGTGGGAATGAAGAGAAAAGGGGAATTGATGAAGGGGAAGTGGTGTGGACGAAGAGAGAGATGAAAATGACAGGAGAGAGGGAGGATAGGGGAAGGGGAGGATAGGGGAAGGGGAGAACGGGGAGAGAGGAGTATAAAGCTAATGAAAAGGGGACGGAGATCGAGAAAAAGAAGGCGGAAGTAGGGAAGGAGGAAGAAGGGGAGAGAGAGAGAGAGAGGAGTGGGTGGAGGGGGGGGGAGGGGCACAGAGGGGAAGAATGAGTATCTCTGCTTTTTGTTCTTTGTTTATTTGGGAAGGTTTTGATTCTTATTTTGTATTATTGTTATTACTTTGCTCACCTTTATTTACATTTTCTTTTCTTTTTTTTGGGGGGGGAGGGGAGTGTCTCTCTCTCTCTCTTTCTCTCTCTCTCTCTCTCTCTCTCTCTCTCTCTCTCTCTCTCTCTCTCTCTCTCTCTCTCTCTCTCTCTCTCTCTCTCTCTCTCTCTCTCTCTCTCTCTCTCTCTCTCTCTCTCTCTCTCTCTCTCTCTCTCTCTCTCTTTCTCTCTCTCTCTTTATCTCCCTCTCCCTCTCCCTCTCTCTCTCTCTCTCTCTCTCTCTCTCTCTCTCTCTCTCTCTCTCTCTCTCTCTCTCTCTCTCTCTCTCTCTCTCTCTTTTCCCCACTATTTACGTATACTTCCTATTGTCAACATTAATCAGAATGTATCATACACATGTATCACATTCGTAAATATATGAAAGCAGTTCGCATAAATTTGCATTTTCTTCGTCGACAACAACAAGCATAAAAGAATTATGAACAAAGATGAACAATTGATCCCTAAACATGTCTTCAACGCGATAACGTATATCAAAAATAAAACTCGTTTGTTATTGATTTTTGTTGTTGTTGTTGTTGTTTTTATCTTTGATGTTTTTGAACTTATTCAGGATTTTTTTGTTAAAGAAGAGAAAAGAAAAAAAAATACGGTTAGGGGTAACGGAAAGTAAAATGATTGATGATGATAATGATGATGATGTTGATAATAATGATGTTGATGTGAAAATGATGATGATGGTGATAATAATGATGACGAAGATGATGATAATGATGATGATGATGATATTGATGACATCGGTTTTTCTTTTCTTTTCTCTTTATTTTCGTTTATATCTTTTTTATATTCCCTTGTTGTCTTTCAATTCTTTTCCTTCCTCTTTTCTGCGTCTTTCTTTTTCTTGTTATTCTTTCCTTCTCTTCTTCCCGTTGTCGGTCTATCGTTTTTTCCACTTCGTTTCACCGATTTCTTTCTAATTTGTTCGTTTCTGTTTTCGTCATATTTCCCTTTATTTTCTTCAGTACAAATAATATTTCTTTTCATTATCATCAATTATCACTATCAAAGTTATCACCATTATCATGCAAAATATTCAACATTATCATAAATTTTCATCCTCATTATCATTTTGATTAAAATAAACATCATTATCATTAACATTATCATTACTTGTATCAGGATCACTATCATCGCTATTAACAATATCATTATTATCGTTATTCTCGTTCTGTTCTTTATTCCCTTTTTCCTTTTCTTCATTTCTTTATTTTTCATTATATCTATTTTCTCCATTTAAATTTTTAACTTTCTTTTTTTTCGTCTATTTCCTTTTACTTTTTTTTTTTTTTTTTTTGTTATTGCTATTTTCTCCTTTTTTAATCTTTCACGATCTTGTTTTTCTTCCTTTTCTTTATTCCCCTCTCTTTCTCCTTCCTTTATTTCCTTTTCTTCATTTTATCATATTTCTCTCTCTATTTCTCCATTTCTTTATCTTTCACAATCTTCTTTTCTTCTTCTCCATTTAATTACTTCTCTCTCTCTCTATTTCTCCATTTCTTTACGTTTCACGATC
>NC_061832.1:6544610-6549610 GCF_019202785.1 Penaeus chinensis
GGAAACTTCCACTCTACCCCAGAGTTGGAAGAGGGCTACCATAGTTCCCGTCCCAAAACCAAAGGAGCCGGGGAAGTACCGCCCCATCTCTCTGCTCAGCTGCCTGGCCAAGACGGCTGAGAGGATGGTACTAAACCGGCTTCAATGGAAAACGGGACCCCCGCACGAACACCTTCACGGGTTCACAAGGGGCATGGGCACAGCACACAGCTTAGCCACGCTCTTAAGCACAATCAGCAAGGGCCCAGCTGTGGTGGTATTCCTTGACCTGGAGAAGGCTTTTGAACTGGCAAGTCCGCTTGCCATTCAGGAAAGCCTGATCCAGAAGGGAATCAGAGGAAAGCTCTTGGCTTGGATAGGTGACTACTTCAGGAACAGGACTGCCAATGTCAAATTCCAGGGTCACCTATCGCAGCACATGCCGCTCGAAAATGGAACGCCACAGGGTGGGGTTCTCAGTCCAGCCCTATTCAACACTTTAATGTCCTGCATCCTCAACATAAACCTCCCAGTGGGGTGCCAGATCATCTCGTATGCAGACGATCTCGCTATCACCTCCACTGGACCACGCAGCCAGAATAAAGCCCAGCGTTGTCTGGACCTCGTGTCAGAGGAGTGTTGTAGGACAGGACTAAAGATCTCTGCTGCCAAATCCAAAGCCATGGCTTTGAGACAGAGAGTTCGAGGCACAAGACTGAAAATCCAGGGAGTGGAATTAGAATGGGTCAAGGACTACCTATACCTTGGGGTAAGGATAGACCGGACCCTCTCCTTCCATACGGAGGTCCAGTACCTGGTTGACCGAACCAAAGCAAGACTGTCTGTCATGAGAGCAATGACTGGGAGACGCATAGGGGCCAGACACAAAGTACTAAGATCATTCTATGTACATGCTGTCCGGCCCATTGTGGACTATGCCTCAGTCGCTCTAATTGCTGCAAAGAAAAAGCACACAGACAAATTAGAAACAGTCCAAAATGAAGCTGCCAGGATCATTCTGGGTGCCCCGAGGTGGACGAAGGTCCTCAACCTCCTGATGGAGGCAAACCTTCTCCCCCTGGACTCACGAATCGATCTAACGGCAACACAATTTCCTGTCAAAGGTCATCCAGGCTCCCAGGAACAAGCCTATTAGTCAGATGCCTCGAACAAGACAACGAGCTCGTTGCAAACAACTCCTGGCTGTCTCATACAGCCAGGGTGTTGATACGCCATCAGCTCAAAGAACAGCTTCTTGCTAAGGGCATGGACTCCCCCCACCCCGACTTTGCCGAAGCCCCGCCGTGGGCACTGAGCCTGATAGAGTTCAACATAATGAGCCTGTCAATGAAAAAGAGCCTATACCCCATGCCTAGCCTAAAGGCAGAAGCCCACAGGGTCATTGCAGCCATCACTCCTCCGGGTAGTAGAACATACTACACGGATGGATCGGTCGATCCCTTGAGCCACACTGCAGGCGCCGGCTTTGCAGCTAGGGATGCCACGCGATCCATGAGGGTAACAGACAACGCCTTCTCGCTACAGGCAGAGGCAGTTGCAATCATGGGAGCCCTAGGCCACGCGTCCCTAAGGGAAGGACACGTGGTCATACACACAGACTCCAGGGCAGCCATTGACTGTCTTCAGCACAGCTCACCCACAGACAACATCTACCTACTGACCACGATTCTCACAATGGCACAGAGAATTCTTGCTCAGGGTAGAAGAATTATCATCAACTGGGTCCCAAGCCACATCGGCATCAGAGGGAACGAGCTTGCTGACAGACTAGCCGCCGCTGGCAGGGGTATGCCCCCAAATCCCATGACGATAAAACCGAGCCGAAAATTACTTATGGAGAAGTGTGCTTTGGTCGGTCGTACCTTCCTACGGCAGCTCCACAGAGAGGAAACGAGAACCTCCCCCTCGGCCAGCTGGTACTCAGACGCCACAGGCTCTGAACCACTGGCACTCTCTGAAGTAAGCAACAGAGGTACCGAAGTCATTCTTCACAGAATGCGCCTAGGTTACCACTGTGCATGGCAGATTATCCCAACAATCGAACGCGATGAATGGTGCTGCAAGCACTGCGGCGAGCCGAACGCCACACTAGTCCACTACCTAGAAAATTGTAACCATACACAATTCCTGAGACATGGACCGCCCACAACAGCCACCGTGCTGGTAAAGAGGCTATGCGAAATGCTTACACCATGGCGGCAGGAGCGCCTGCTGGCAATCCCGCCGCCACGGTAAGCACCGAGTGTCAGACAACTCAATGAGACAGCCGTAAAAAAGCTGACACAGGCCGGGCCATATCTAGAAGGCCCGGGCGAAGCTAGAACTTCGCAAACCAACCCCCCCCCCCCCTCATATGCCGGAGGGAATGGCCGGGGAGATTCGTAAAGGGCATTCCCAGTGCCCGCCGCCAGGGGGGGGGGGGTGGGCACGCGCCGCTCCCCTTGCTCGACTCGCGTTTTTATTTTATTTTTCTTTCTTTTTTCGTTTTGTCTTCCTTTTTTCTCTTTCTTTATTGTTTTCCCTTTTTTATATGTCTTTTTTTTATTTTCTTATCTCGCCCTTTTTTCGCATTTTTCGTTTGTCTTATCTTTCTTTTATTTTACTGTTTTCCTTTTCTTTTTCCTTTATTTTCTCCACGTCCTCATCTGCAGTTTTTTTGTTGTTGTTTCTATTCTTTTCTTTCCTATTTTCTTTTTTCTTTTCTTTTTACTTTGTTAAGCGGTATTTTTTTCTGTTGCCTAATTGTTTTGTTTTTTTTTTTTTTTGGCTTTTTTATTTTCACGGCAATTTTTTTGTTCTATCTGCTTATTTTTTGTTTCTTTCTTTCTTTCTTTCTTTGTCTCTGTTTTTTGCCTTTTCTTTTTCCTTTCCTTTTTCTCTTACTTTTATCCTGGTTATCTTTTCGTTTCTTTTATGTTTATTTTTTTGTTTGTGTGTTGTAGGTTATTTTTTTCCTTTTCTTCCTTTCCATCTCTTTTGTTATATTTATCATAAACAAACAGATGCAGAGAGAGAGAGAGAGAGAGAGAGAAGGAGAGAGAGAGAGTGTAATGTATTGAACTAGTGTTGTGGTCTTATCCTCTCTCACTTGTATGGGACTGGTGTTTAGTACTCTTGAAGTGGAGTTGTAGTTGAGTTAAAGTTGTCGTAGTTTCAAAGCTTTTATTTGCACGGGAATATGGTAGGTGGTGTACAGAGGACAGGCGTGGCAGAGACGCCCATGGAGGAGCGAGGCCTCTTGCCACGCCCGCGAGGCGAAGCGGTCTTCGAGAGAGCTTGAGGTGTTGCCCGAGCCGATGCTGAGGGCAGAGTGACTTCGGCTCGTTAAGATTTTGAGGGGTTCACAAAATATTCGCTAAACATAAGAATATGGCAACATAGAATTTGGTGGGAAATGTCAGTACAGACTCTGTTTTATGGCAGTGTAAGGGTCCTGTGGTCACATGTTGGGTCGGGGACACTGGATATGACAAAACAATTAAATCATGAACATTGCATAACTACAATATCAATAACAATAATGATTACAAACATAGTGATTGAGAATAAGGAATTTTTAACAAACATTTTAAGTATAATGAAGATATAAGTACACTTGTAGTTATAAAGTATTTAACAATAAGGTTCGGAATCGCTTGCTCTGGGGGCACTTCACCATTATCGTTACTTTCTGGGCGCAGGTCAAACTCGGCACAAATGACCAGTAGGGTCCTGGGTACCGTGGGAGGTCGAGGGGAAAGGCCATTAAATTGTCGGTAAGGGTCGGAATCGCTCGCTTTGGGCAGGTTGGTGTCGTTCTGTTCTGGACGCAGGTCAATGTTGGTACAGGCGAGCAGCAGGGTCTTGGGCACCGGGGGGAGGGGAACGAGGGTATGAAGAGGGAGTAGGTCATTAAAGAGAGAGAGAGAGAGAGGGAGAGAGAGAGAGAGAGAGAGAGAGAGAGAGAGAGAGAGAGAAAATAAACAATAAAAAAAAAGTTACCCATTAACCAAACAAAGAAAAAAAACAACTAAAATAAGAATAAAAATAGCGATAATCATAGATAACAGGAGAGTCAGTCATTGGCGTCGATCGCGGGCCTATAAATCGAAGGAGGTTCTTGGAATGAATTACATATGCCGGCGTGCTCTTTACTCTTTTATGCCGGAGGGAATGGCCGGGGTGCGTCGTAAAGGGCATTCCCGGTGCCCGCTGCCAGGGGGGGGGGGGGGGGGGGGGGGGGGGGGGGGGGGCACGCGCCGCTCGCTCACTCGCTCGACGCGATTTTTTATTTTATTTTTTTGGGGGAGGGGTTTGTCTTCCTTTTTTTTCTCTCTTTCTTTCTTTCTTGTTTCGTTTTGTCTTACTTTTTTCGTTTTTTTTTTCTTTTTTTCTATTTTCTGTTTTTTTCCGTTTTCTCTTCCTTTTTTTCTCTCTTTGTTTCTTTGTTTCTTTCTTTCTTTTTCTTTTTTATTTTTCGTTTTGACTCCCTTTTTCTCTCTTTCTTTCTTTATTTTATTTATTTATTTTCATCTTTTATTTCGTTTTGTCTTCATTCTTTTCTCTTTTTTTTCTTTTTTTCTTTTTTTTCTTTTTAATTTTGTCTTCCCTTTTTCTCTCTTTCTTTCTTACTTTTTTTTATTTATCTTATTTTTAATTTTTTTTCTTGTTCTTTTTTCCGTTTTGTCTTTTTTCCCCTCTATTTCTTTTTATATATATATATTTCTCTTTTTACTTTTTTTTCATATACTCTTAATTTTTTCCTCTTTTTTCATAACTCTTTTTTTTCTTTTCTTTTTCTTTTCGTTCTGCTTTCTTGACTTTTCTTTTTCTCTCTGTCTTACATACGATTTTTCCCTTTTTTTTTCTCTTTCTTTTTCTTGTTTTTTTTTTTTTTTTATCTCGCCCTTTTTTCGTATTTCTCGCTTGTCTTATCTTTCTTTTATTTTACTGTTTTAATTTTCTTTTTCCTTTATGTCCTCATCTGTGTTTTTTATTTATTTTGTTTTATTCTTTTCTTT
>NC_061832.1:6556028-6561028 GCF_019202785.1 Penaeus chinensis
CCCGAAAAATAATTAAAACATGAAAATAAAATAAAAATATTTAAGACCTGTTTTCTAAGTAACTGGCAGACAGATATATCCAGCACCATGGGACTGATGTAAGAAATACGTTTTTAAATACCATGGTGTCATCATGCATGGTGTCGTAAGAAGAATGTGGGCAGAATGCTACGCGCTGTTGGTAGAGTGCTTTCCGATATATGGTAATCATGCATTATATTATATGGTAATGCAAAAATAATCTTATCAAGTACCATCTCCGGTCCGGAGGTTGGCAACCAGTTGTTGTACACAGAGGCTAATAGGTGGAGCAGGCAACCAAGAACTACTCCACCTGCAGAACAGCAACCAAAGTCAGGATAAATAACCTGTCTATTGTTATCCTTGGAACTACCGTTGACCACCGAAAAGGTTCTACCGCCAGTTCTAGATACTAATGTCACTGCTGCCCAACCTTAGGATATGTAACCCCATATCTGGGACCCTTGAAGGTGCTACCTCTCTGGGTGAGAGAGGACCTGGGAGCAGTGAGGATTAAGAGGCAGCTCCACTTGCCCCAAAACTCATCACTGGATGTAGTTTATGGTCATACCCAGGACAAAATAAGAGAGATACCTGGGACTCTTATTTGTCTTTGATTTGGTTAAATACGTAATAAAACAGAAGCAGTTTAAGATGATTCAAACACGGTATGAAAAAAGCAAAAAATAGGGAGACTAACTTTGGAAGGATTAAATATTTCCAATTTGAACACTCCATTCGGATACACGGAAGGAAGGTATAACAAAACACGTTTAACTTCGTAAGGCAAGAGATATACTAAAACGTGACGCGTTCGATTATAGATTTCATTAGAATTATATATGCCATGAAATTATATATTCTGATGATGATATAAACCGAAACGAGTCAATTACATCTAGTTTTCCTTTATATGTTTCCCAAATACTGTGCAACCTGCTAGAATAACTGCAATTGTAATGTTAGTTTTATTCGAAACGCCTCATTCTGAAATGGTTCAGCATTTGCTTTCTTTATTTACTCCTGCGGTTTAATCATATATTCATTTATTCATATTAGTTGTTGGGGGCGTCTGCTATACTCGCATATCTCTTTTATAAAGGGTTTACATGTGAATACCATGTATGTCATTTATCTATATATACCCGTAGCTTATATCCTTCTGTTCATGAACACATCAATTTGCATAAACACACACACACACACACACACACACACACACACACACACACACACACACACACACACACATACACACACATATATATCCACACACATCACGCAAGCACCTAAATTTATTACCGAGAAAAGCGAGAAATAATATTCAATTTCCCACAATGCTATTAATCCCCCCCTTCCCCCCCTCCCTTCCCGCCCTCCGCCCAAAATCCTTCCATTTAAACCTCGTTACATTTCCTCTCACCAGGACCATCGAAGACCACGAAAGATTCCCCTCCCCCCATTCTCCCCTCACCCCTTCCCCCTCCCTCCCCCCCAAAAAAAAGAAGTAAAGAAAAGAAAAGGAAAAAAAAAAAAGGAAAAAAAATCCAAAATCAGCATTAAGTTTGCCGTTTTTCCTGGGCTCTTAAGAGTCTGTGAAGATTAGTTTCCGAGCCAATTAGTCCCCACGGCGGCGGGGAGGGGGGGAGGGGGGAAGGGGGGCAGGGGAGGGGGGTTAAGCCGAAGGTGATCAAGGCTGGCAGTTAATGATTCCTTCTTTGCGTTGATTGAGTAGATGTATTGGTTGATGAAAGGTTGCCATCGTTCTGGTTCTTGGTTGCATGGGCTTGTGGTTGAATCTGTTAGGTTGGCCGTGTTCGTGCACATAGAGAGGAGCTGCCTTTATTATGGCTCCGTCGATCTCTCTGTGTGGTTGCTTGGTTTTGTGCCTGGTTGCGTCTGGTTGTGTCTGGTTGTGTCTGGTTGTGTCTGGTTGTGTCTGGTTGTGGCTGGTTGTGTCTGGTTGTGTTTGGTTGTGTCTGGTGGTGTCTGGTGGTGTCTGGTTGTGTCTGGTTGTGTCTGGTTGTGGCTGGTTGTGTCTATTATCTTGTTTTATCTGTCGAGAAGCTGTGGTGGTTGCATGGTTGTGTGGTTTTGGCTCCTCCCTCTTCTCTTTCTCCTCTTCCTCCTCCTCCTCCCGCTCTCCCATCCCTTTCACCTTCGTTATTGTCACCATTTCTTCTTGATCCTTCACCTCTTCCTCCTTCCTCCTCCTCCATAACCACCACCTCTTCCTCTTCCTCCTTCCTCCTCCTCCATAACCGCCACCTCCTTCTCTTCCTCCTCCCCCTTCTCCTCCTCCCCCTTCTCTTCCTCCCCCTTCTTCTCCTCCATTACCATCACCACTTCCTCCTTCTCCTCCTCTTCTTCCCCCTCCTCCCTCCCCCCCATCGAATTACATCCGATCCAATGATTTACAGAACCCTGATAGCTTTCTCGCGTACATTCGACACTCCAGTCGCGCCAACGGATTATTCACTTATTCACGCTTCGTCTGTCACTTCTCGTTATTTACTCCCCTCTCCCCTTCTCCACTCTTCTCCTCTCCCTCTCCCTCCCTTCTTGTTTTTCTCTCCCCGTCTCTCCTCTCTCCTTCCTCCCTCCTCTTTTGGGTTCTTCCCTTTTCCACCTTTTTTTCTCTTTCTTCCCATCTCCTTCCTTTATCTCTCTCTCTCTCTTTCTCTCATCGCAAAGTTTCTCTCTCCTCTCTTCTCTTCCCATCTCTTTTCTTTCCCTTCCCTCGCACTTTCTCTCTCTCCTTTCTTCTCCTCCTTCGTTCTCCTTTCTCCCCCTATCTTCCATTCCCCCCTCTCTCCCTCCCCTTCTTCCTTTCTTTCTCTTCCCTACTTCTTTTCCATTCTTTCTTTTCTCATCCCTCCCTTTCTCCAATCTCCCTTCTCCCTTCTTATGTTCTCTCCTCCCTTCCCTCGCCTATTTATTCTTTTCTCATTTCCCTCCTCCCTTCCCCTCTTGCGTTTCCACTCCCTTCCCTCGTCCATTCTCTCCCTCCCTCCTTCCTTCCCTTCCCCCTTTCTCCCTCCTCCGTTCTCTCCTCTCCACCTCCCTTCCCTCCTCCGTTCTCCCCTCTCCCCTCCTCCCTTCTCCACTTCCCTCCCCCCCCTTCCCTCCTCCGTTCTCCCCTTTCTCTCTTCCCTCCTCCATTTCCCTCCTCCTTCCTCCGTTCTCCCCTCTCCCCTCCTCCCTTCTCCACTTTCCTCTCCCCTCCTCCGTTCTCCCCTTTCTCTCTTCCCTCCTCCATTTCCCTCTTCCTTCCTCCGTTCTCCCCTCTCCCCCCCTTCCCTCCTCCGTTCTCCCTCCCCCCTCCCTCCTCCATATCCCTCCTCCTTCCTCCGTTCTCCCCTCTCCCCCCCTTCCCTCCTCCGTTCTCCCTCCCCCCTCCCTCCTCCATATCCCTCCTCCTTCCTCCGTTCTCCCCTCTCCCCCCATTCCCTCCTCCGTTCTCCCCTCTCCCCCCTCCCTCCTCCATATCCCTCTCCCGCAGTTCACTCACAATCATTGAGTCACTTATTCATCGCCCGCTCGCTGGTTCGCATCGTTTCTTCAATGCCTCACTCATTACCAACGCCTCTCGCTCCCTCACATGTGAATACCTCCTCATTTCTCCTCATTCCGTCCCCTCTATCCACGCCTTTCTCTCTTTTCTTCTCCCTTGCTAGCCCCTCCTCCCCCGTTTCCTTCTTTGTCACTCTTTTCTCCCACCTTCTTATTCCTGTGTTATTTACTTCTTTCTAACCCTCCTTTTCTCCCTTCTCCTAACTCCCCTTTCTTTTCTTCCTTTCTCCTTACTCCCTCCTCTCTTCTTCCCTTACCCTTGCTTCCTCTCCCCTTTCTCCCTCTTCTCTTGTACTCCTCTACTTTTTCCTTCCTCCTTCATTTTTTTATTTTCTTCTTTCTTCTCCTGTCGCTCTTCGTTTCTTCTTCCTTATCTCCACCTATATTCTCCGAACCCTCTTTATCTCTCTTCTCCCCCTCTCTACCTCCCCCCTCCTCCTTACCCCCCTTCTTCTCGCCCCTTCATCCCCTCCTCCACTTTACACCCCCCCCCTTCGCCCCCCCCCCCGCCTTCTCGTATTCATCGTCTTAATTCTGTTGATAATCCATTCATGTCTCTAATTAACCAGGTCGCTTGTTCGCCAAGACTGCGTGTTAGAGTACAGGTAAGTGTGTGTGTGTGTGAGTGTAGTGTTTAAGATTTAATTTGCATACATGCAAATGTACACATACGTGGCACACATACATACAAGCAAAATTATACAATGGTAATAAACACACACATATATGATTTAAAAAACATACACACTAACACACACACACATAACCATAAGTACAAATCCATTCGACAAAAAAACAGTCCAGATCCAGACCAGAATCAAACTAATTCATAAACTGGACGACCTTCTAAGCCTCCTCCTCCTCCTCCTCCTCCTCATCCTCCTCATCCCATTTTTTTTACCCCTTACCTATCTATCCTCCTTCCCCCTTTTCCTAACGATACACCATCTCCACTCCCCACACACAACCCCCTCACCCAAAACCTCTTTCCCCTTAACCATTACGCTATCCATTCTCTCACGCCAAACCCCTTTCCCTAACCATCGACCATCTCCTCCCTTTCCCCTTTCCCCTTAATCATATACCGTCTCCCCCCCCCCCCCCTACACAGCCACCCCACTCACCCCCCCCCCTCCCTTTCCCTTAAACCATACGTCATCCACCTCCCACACAAACCCCCCCTCTCCAACCCCCTTTTTGCTGCAACCCCCCGCCTCACCTACACCTGACTACCCCCCCCCCCTCCCTGCCCCTTTACCCCACCCCCCTCTACCCCCTTCTGCCAGAGCCGCTTCCTTGCAGCCTCGGTGAATTAACGGCGCCATTTTTAAAGATTTATGTCATAAAAGGAGGAGAAATGAAGAAGAGGATGGAGAAGAAGATAGAGACGAAAAAAATAAGGATAG
>NC_061832.1:6566028-6571028 GCF_019202785.1 Penaeus chinensis
TGTGTGTGTGTGTGTATGTGTGTGTGTTTGTGTGTGTATCTGTCTATCTGTGTGTAAGTGTGTGCGCGTACGTGCGTATACATATGTCCCTCTCCAGAATCTTAAACCCTTACTAATATCACTCACCCATTCACACGTGATAAAAGAAAACCCATTTATCTAAAAGCAAAGAAAATGATACAAAAGTCTGAAAAAAAAGAAAAAAAAAAAAAGAAAACATATTCAAGTCAAATACTTTAGCACATTCAGTCCTTCGCTATGTATATATATAAAAAATACATCTCCCTCCCCTCCCTCTCCCTCCCTCTCCCTCCCTCCCCCTCCCTCCCCTCCCTCCCCCTCCCTCTCCCTCCCTCTCCCTCTCCTTTCCTCCTCTCTATAAAAGGGTGGGGGCGAGAGGGGGGGAGGAGGTTTAAGTCCTCTAAATAAATCGTGTCCAGATTTACACCCACGTTGCGTGTGTGCGTGCGTACGTGCGTGCGTGCGGGGCCTTTGACGCTATTCAAACATCGCCCTCGTTAAAACCGGCTGTAACGAGTCGGGAAACACGCAATAGGGTGCAGGAGGAGAAGGAGGAGGACGTGGAGAGGAGAGGCGAGGAGGTAAAGGTCGAGGAGGAGGTGGGAAAGGAGGAGAAGGAGGAGGACGTGGAGAAGTAAGGCGAGGAGGAGGTGGAAAAGGAGAAGGAGGAGGAGGAGGAGGGCTTGGAGAGGAAAGACGAGGAGGTAAAGGTCGAGGAGGAGGTGGGAAAGGAGGAGAAGGAGGAGAACGTGGAGAAGTAAGGCGAGGAGGAGGTGGAAAAGGAGAAAGAGGAGGAGGAGGAGGACTTGGAGAGGAAAGACGAGGAGGTAAAGGTCGAGGAGGAGGTGGGAAAGGAGGAGAAGGAGGAGGACTTGGAGAAGTAAGGCGAGGAGGAGGTGGAAAAGGAGAAGGAGGACTTGGAGAGGAAAGGCGATGAGGTAAAGGTGGAGGAGAGGAAGTAGAGGAGGAGGAAGAGGAAGAAATGGTGGAGGAGAAGGAAAAGGAGGAGGTGGAAGAGGAGGAGGAGAAGGAAATGGATGGGGAGGAAGTGGAGGAGGTGGAAGAGGAAGAGGAAGAAGAGGAGAAGGAGGAGGAGGAGGGAGACAAGAGGAAGAGGCAGGAGTGAAGAAATAAGACAAGGGTGAGGAAGGGATATTAGATGTGGAAAAGTTGATAAGGGACACACAACACACACACACACACACACACACACACACACACACACACACACACACATATTCCTAAATGCCATTAGAGATGAGTATTCTAGACCAAATATCACCAAGAAGTAATCCATCTTTCTTTTCAATTCTTAAGAATGAGGGAGCGTGTCTGGTAGCTATGATTAAGTACACATTAGAGAGGAAATACGACTTGCATTTCACTATGCAAATGCCCGCATGATTTTTATGTGAATTGGTAATTATATGTATGAGTGTATGTGTGAATAGATTTTTAACTTTTATCGTATACTTTGCTGAATTCTGTACCTCGCTTGTGAGTGTTTGTATATGTATGTAGATATGCATGCATGTATGTTCTTGTGGACGTGGATATATCAGCATATGTATATATGTTACCTTTGTTTGCATTGATTACTGTACTACATACAATCATACATACATATATTTATCCACACACACACACACACACACACATACACACACACACACACACACACACACACACACACACACACACACACACACACACACATATATATATATATATATATATACATATACAAATATACATGGTCCAGTGGTTAGAGCACTGGACTCCGACCCTCGTGGTCCCGAGTTCAATTCCCCGTCGCAGCGGTCGCAAAAATGCCTGCGCTCTGACTGCTGGCTCGAGCCCGAGAAAACGAAATATCGGCTTGATAAGTCAAACGCAGGTGTCGTAGGGTAAGTCGCCGCCGTGACACAAGTGTCGGCGGGCCGAACCGCGGTTGATTAGGAAGGGCATCCAAGGGTGACACTGCCATTTAACCTCTCAATAGTGAATTGAGATAGGCCTTTGTCCTGCATTGGAATGTGTGTATATGTGTGTGTATTATGTGTGTGAGTGTATGTACACACTAATTATTCATTTCCTTGTATTTACACGTATCCACCATAGTATAAACACAACAACTGATCCATCTATCGCACATTCTCCTGCATCCTCGAGCCCGTGAGCGAGCACGACACCCGCCCCGACCACTGGCAGGGCCCATGCACGTAGTCGCCTGACCATCACTCGCTCAGCCTCGAATTCCCGACCGGTCAGGCGTCGCCGGCGCATTCGGCTCGGGGAATGCGAGAGCCCGAAAGGATATCAAGCCCCGATCTCCTGTGATGGACTGGGAACGTCAATAAATGGGAGGGGGTGAAGGAGGGGGGTGAAGGTGAGGGGTGAAGGTGGGGAGGTGAAGGTGAGGGGTGAAGGAGGGGGGTGAATGTGGGGGGTGAAGGTGGGGGTGAAGGAGGGGGTGAAGGGTGTGTGTGAAGGAGGGGGGTGAAGGTAAGGGGTGAAGGTGGGGGGTGTAGGTGGGGGTGAAGGTGGGGGTGAAGGATGGGGTGAAGGGTGTGTGTGAAGGAGGGGGGTGAAGGTGGGGAGGTGAAGGTGGGGAGGTGAAGGTGGGGGGTGAAGGTGGAGGGGTAAAGGAGGGGGGTGAAGGTGGAGGGTGAAGGTGGAGAATGGGGTAAGGGGTGCAGAGGAGGAAGAGAGGAAGGAGGGAGAAGGGTGAAGGAAGAGAGGGGGGGGGGGGAGTTGTGGAAAAAAGGGTATAAAAAGAAAAGGAAATGTGGCAATAGAAACGAGAGGAAGTAGAGGAGAGAACAGAAGGACTGCAAGAGGAAGAGAAGAGAGACAAAGGGAGGGGAATAACGGAGAGAGGGAAGGAGTGGAGGAGGATAAAAACGGACGAAGAGGACGTGGATAACGTTCTTGAAGAAAGTGGCAAAGGCGATACAACTTTATGGAAAGAATGTCTCCTTTTTAAGACTTAAAATAAAAATCAGCAGTCATTAGTTATTAGCTATTTTAGTTATTGGTTATTAGTTATTGTAGTTGTTACAATAGTTATTACAATAGTTATACCATATCTATTGCTATTGTATTAATTGTACAATTATTATCATAATTATTATGATAATAATTATTATTATCATCTTATAATTATTGTCATTATTATCATTATCCTTATTACTGTTATTGTTAACGTTATAATTATTATTATTATTATTATTATTGTTGTTGTTGTTGTTGTTGTTGTTGTTGTTATTATTATTATTATCATTGTTGTTGTTGTTGTTATTATTATTATTATTATTATTATTATTGTTATTATTATTATGATCATTATTATTATTATTATTATTGCTATTATCATTATTATCATTATTATCATCATTATCATTTTTACTATTATCATTGTTATCACTATCATAATTTTTGTTAGTATCATCATTATCATTGTTATCGTTATTATTGTTGTTACTATTGTTATTATTAGTATTATTGTTATTATTATCATCTTTATTATCATTATCATTATTCTCATTATTATTATTATCATCATCATCCTCATTATTATCATTAATAATATTATTATTGTTGTCACTCTCATTATTACTATAATTATTATTAACATTATCATTATCATACCCTGCATATGCCAAAAAAAAAAGGTACTCCTATCTCTCTTATTCCCTCTCCCTCTCCCTTTTCCTTTCCCTCTCCCTCTCCCTTTTCCTTTGCCTCTCCCTCTCCCTTTTCCTTTCCTTCTCCCTCTCCCTTTTCCTTTGCCTCTCCCTCTCCCTTTTCCTTTGCCTCTCCCTCTCCCTTTTCCTTTCCTTCTCCCTCTCCCTTTTCCTTTCCCTCTCCCTCTCCCTTTTCCTTTGCCTCTCCCTCTCCCTTTTCGTTTCCTTCTCCCTCTCCCTTTTCCTTTGCCTCTCCCTCTCCCTTTTCCTTTGCCTCTCCCTCTCCCTTTTCCTTTCCTTCTCCCTCTCCCTTTTCCTTTGCCTCTCCCTCTCCCTTTTCCTTTCCTTCTCCCTCTCCCTTTTCCTTTGCCTCTCCCTCTCCCTTTTCCTTTGCCTCTCCCTCTCCCTTTTCCTTTGCCTCTCCCTCTCCCTCTCCCTTTTCCTTTCCCTCTCCATTTTCCCTTCCCTCTCCCTCTCCCTTTTCTTTTCCCTCTCCCTTTTTCTTTCCCTCTCCCTCTCTTTTTCCTTTCCCTCTCCCTTTTCTCTTCCCTCTCCCTCTCCTTTTCCTTTCCCTCTCCATTTTCCCTTCCCTCTCCCTCTCCCTTTTCCTTTCCCTCTCCCTTTTTCTTTCCCTCTCCCTCTCCCTTTTCCTTTCCCTCTCCCTTTTTCTTTCCCTCTCCCTCTCCCTTTTCCTTTCCCTCTCCCTTTTTCTTTCCCTCTCCCTCTCCCTTTTCCTTTCCCTCTCCCTTTTTCTTTCCCTCTCCCTCTCCCTTTTCCTTTCCCTCTCCCTCTCCCTTTTCGTTCTGCCCCCCTCCCCCCCCCTCTCTCTCACTCCTAAATCTTCCTTAAATTCACTCCGTTAAGTCCACTTTAAGTCCGACGTCTTCCTATTTCTATCCCCTTCCTCCTAAATAGACAAGCAGTGGGATAGATAGATAGGCAGAAAGACAGACAGATGGATAGATAGATATAGAAGTAGATAGATAGATAGATGAATAGATAGGTAGACGGATAAGTAGATAGACAGATACATGGATATATAGATAGATAAGTAGATAGATAGATAGATGGATAGATAGATAGACAGATAAGTAGATAGAAAGATTGATGAATAGACAGACATAAAAGTAGATAGATAGACGGATAAGTAGATAGGAAGATTGATGAATAGACAGACATAAAAGTAGATAGATAGATAGATGAATAGATAGATAGACAGATAAGTAGACAGACAGATATATGAAAAGATAGATAGAGATTCAGATGGATAGATAGAGAGAAGGAAAAGAGGAG
>NC_061832.1:6578528-6581028 GCF_019202785.1 Penaeus chinensis
AGAACATAACGACAGAGATAACAAAGCAATAACAATGATGATAATAATGAAATACAGAATTAAGGCAACATAATTTGCATAATCTTTCCTCTTTTCCGAGACCGGACGGCAATCTCGGTCGGTTGCAAAAATAATGACATTATTACAAGACGCCATAAATCACGTCCGCCCCCACCCCCCACACTCCCCCTCACCCCCCAAAAAAGAAAAAAAACTCTAGGGAGGCCTTTCCCTCTCTCTCCCTCCCTCCACCCCGTGCCCTTCAATCTCTCTCCCTCCCTCCACCCCCCGTGCCCTTCCCTCTCTCTCCCTCCCTCCACCCCCCATGCCCTTCCCATTCTCTCCCTCCCTCCAACCCCCATGCCCTTCCCTCTCTCTCCCTCCCTCCCCCCCATGCCCTTCCCTCTCTATCCCTCCCTCCACCCCCCATGCCCTTCCCTCTCTCTCCCTCCCTCCAGCCCTCAGCTCATTCCCTCTCTCTCCCTATCCCTCCTTCCTCCCACCCCCCTCTCCCTCACTCCCTCCTCCCCCAGTTTACCCTTACCTTCACTCCCTCCTACTCCCGCCTTCCACCCACGCGCTCTCCCTACTCCCCAGGCACTCCCTCCACCGCCCCCCCCCATCCCCTTCCTGCCCCACACCTCCTTAACCCCCACCCCCCCACCCCTACCACCCTCCTCCTGACTCCGTCCGCGCTTAACCCATAATTAGCCGTGAATTCTTAAAAAAAAAAAAAAAAAAAAGATGAATGAGGAAAGAGATAGAAAAAAAAAAAAAAAAAAATTCACAGTTTCCCTAATGGCTTGTTTGACCCCCCCTTCCCCCCTACCTTCCCCCCCTTCCCTCCTCCCATGTCTTGAAATATTAGTTCGGTTTTGATTACTGTGAGTCATTATTATTATTATTATTATTATTATTATTATTATTATTATTATTATCATTATCATTATTATTATTGTTGTTGTTGTTGTTGTTGTTATGGTCATTATTGTTACTGTCATCATTATCAATATCATGATCATTATCATTATTACCATTATTGTTATCATTATTATTATTGTTATTATTATCGTTATCATGGTTATCATTGCTATTATCATTGTTATTATTATTATTATCATGATTATTGTTGTCATTATCCTTTTTAATATTGTGATCTGTTAATATCATCCTTTTAATTTTTACTAGTACCATTATTATTATTATTATCATTACTCTTATTATTATTATTGTTATTTTTATTATTATTGTTATTATTATTATTAGTATTATTATCATTATTATCATAATCATCATAACTATTATTGTTATTACTGTCATTATCATTATCGTTATTACCATTATTATTATTATTATTATTATTATTATTATTATTATTATTATTATTATTATTATTATTATATTAATTATTATTATTGTTATCATTATTATTATTATTATTATTATTATTATTATTATTATTATCGTTTCTATTATTATCATTACTACCATTATTATTATTATTATTATTATTATTATTTTACTATTATTATTATTATGATAATAATTATTATTTTCATTATCATCGTTATTATCACAATTTTCATTACTGTTATTATTATCATGGTATCTGTTATCATCGCTCTCAGTTATTGTCACCCTCATTATGATTGTTGTTGATATTATCATAATCATCATATTATTATCATAATAATAAAAATGGTTATATATGGTGATGTTAATGATAATGATAATAATAATGATAGTAATGATAATGATGATAATAATGATAATGATAATGATGGATAAGGATAATAATAACAATAATGATAATGGTAATAATAATAATAATAATAATAATAATAATAAAAGTAATAATGATGATGATAATAGTAACAATAATAGCAATGATGATAGTCCAAATAATAATAATTATGACATAAACAATGATAATAAAAGATTTTTTTTTTATGATAAGAGACAGATAGATAGAAAGAGATATTGAAAGAGGGAAAGAGACAGACAGACAGAGAAAGAAAGAGAAACAGAAAGAGCCATACGGACAGAAATAAATAATAATAAATAAAATAATACACTAAACTAAAAATAATAAACGAAATACACACGAACGAAGAGAGAAAGAGACAAAGACAGAGAGAGAAAGAGACAAAGACAGAGAGAGAGAGAGAGCCAAAGACAGGGAGAGAAAGAGACAAAGACAGATAGAGACAAAGAGACAAAGACAGAGAGAGACAGAGAGCCAAAGACAGAGAGAGAGACAAAGACAGAGAGAGAGAGAGAGAGCCAAAGACAGAGAGAGAGACAAAGACAGAGAGAGAGAGAGCCAAAGACAGTGAGAGACAAAGAGACAAAGACAGAGAGAGAGAGAGAGACAAAGACAGAGAGAGACAGAGCCAGCGGATCTTGCCAACTCCTTAAGGATGTCTCAGCGAAGGACATTCCGGATAGCAAAAGAATGTTCCGTCAGTTCGGTTAAGCGGACTATTCTTTATCCGGCGTC
>NC_061832.1:6607179-6612179 GCF_019202785.1 Penaeus chinensis
GAAAAAATTGAGATAGAGAAGAGAAGAAAGGGAGGAGGAGAGAGAGAGAAGAGAGAGAGAGAGAGGAGAGAGAGAAAAGGGAAGAGAGAGAGAGAGAGAGAGAAGAGAGGAAAAGGGGAAAAGAGAGAGAAGAGAGAGAGGGAAGAGAGAGAAGAAGAGAGGAAAGAAGAGAGAGAGAAGAGAGAATAGAGAGAGAGAAGAGAGAGAGAGAAGAAAAGATAAGAAGAGAGAGAGAGAGAGAGAGAGAGAGAGAGAAAGAAGAGAAGAGATAGAGATAGAGAAAGAGAGAAGAGAGAGAGAGAGGAGAGAGAGGAGAGGAAGCGAGGTAAAGATAGAAAATAAAGAAGAGGAAGAGAAAAAAGAGAAGAGGAAGGGGGGGAAGAGGAGAGGAGAGAGAGAGAGGAAGAGAGAGAGAGGAGAGAGAGAGAGAAGGAGAGGAAGAGAGAGAGAGAACGGGTGGGGGGAAGAAGAAAGGAAAAAAAAAAAAAAAAAAAAAAAAAAAAAAAAAAAGGGAAGATAGATACAAAGGGAAAAAACATTAGAATAAGAGAAAGTAAGATCGAGAAAGAGAAAGCAAAGTGGTGGAATAATATATGAGAAGGAGAGAGATACGGAGGATAGAGAAGGAAACGGAAAGAAACGAAAAGAAGAAAGGGAAGAGAAGAGAAAATCAGAGAGAAAAGGAGGGAAGACATCAGTGCCCCATCCTTTACACCCGCAATCCCATTTACCCATTCACCCCCCTCCCTCCCTACCCCCCTTCCCTCATCATCACCACCTCCTATCCCTTCCCTTTACCCTCCCCCCCTTTCCCCATCTTCCCTTTATCCCCCCTTCCCCCCCATCACCCCCAGATTGTAACTTTAACTTCGAGCGTTTTAATGGCAACGGCATCGCAAGTTCGCCCGACGTTTGAGTTGCCAGGCGTCTCATTACTGCCCGATTTACACACAGCGATCACGCAAAACGGTATTTAGGACAGGAGCGCCGTCGGAATGGGGCGCCTCATGTGCATTTCTGACCCCCCTACTACCCCTCCCTCCCTCGACAACCCCCTCCCCTTAACACCCCCTTTCATACGGTGTTTGCCCCCACACATACATACATACACATTCACATACACTCACACAAGCCGGGTTAGGGGGAAGGGGATTTGGGTGTGGGGGGAGTATGGGGATGCTCTTCTCTATTCGCTTTCTCTCTTTCTCTCTTTGGATATCTCGCTCTCCCTCGCTCTCTCTCTCTTTCTCTCTTTTGATCCTTCGCTCTCCCTCGCTCTCTCTCTCTCCCTCTCTCTCTCTCTCTCTCTCTCTCTCTCTCTCTCTCTCTCTCTCTCTCTCTCTCTCTCTCTCTCTCTCTCTCTCTCTCTCTCTCCCTCTCTCTCTCTCTCTTTCCTATCTCTCGCCTCTCTCGTTTTCCATCCCCTCTTTTTTCTCTCTCTCGGGGGAATAGGGAGGGAGGGAGAGGGGGTGGGGAGTGGGAAATAGAGAGGAGGGAGGGGAGGGGTCGGTTGCAGGCCAGTGCGAAGCCAACCGATAATGATTATTTTGATTGAAATAATTATATTGAATTCATCAACATTCGCACTCGGAGGGTCAATTTTATACTGGGTTTCGATAACCCTTCTGGACGTGATGATTTGTTCGAACGCTGTTGTTTGTTTGTGTTGTTGTTGATTGGCTTTTGTTTTTCCTTGTTTTCATACAATTGTTTTATATTGTTTTATCGGTTATTTGCCTGTTTTTTTTTTTGTTTTTTTTTTTGGGGGGGGGTTATAAATTGGTTTTATTGACAGTTTATTGGTAGGTCTGTGTGAGTGTATTTGCGTGTGCTTTTGTAATGGTTTGTGCGTATTTATGCATGTATGTGGGTGCGTGTATGTGTATATTTGTCTGTGTTTGTGCCTGTTTCTGAATTTGGACCTTCATGTGTATGTCCGTGTGATTTTACATATGCAAATGTGTATGTGCGTTAGTGTACGTTCTGTGTCAAAAAATTCAGCAAGCGTGTGCGTTGATGTACACCGATTAAACTCAAGCTTAAGCAGAGGAATAGCATCTCCTAAATAGTGATAGTCTCATATCATGCAAAATTCCAATAGGCATTACCGGTTGCAGCGAATTGCTCATTTCATGCAGATTGAAATCTCATTATTATCTCTATCGGAGGATTAATTAGAAGGTAGATTACGATTAAATGATTGAAGAAAAATTTGTGAATATATATATTTGTGCGCGTGTATGTGTGTGTGTGTGTGTGTGTGTGTGTGTGTGTGTGTGTGTGTGTGTGTGTGCGTGCGTGTGTGTGTGTGTGTTAGTATACGCCTATACATTACATGGATAGATAGACTGATAGATATATAGATGAATCGATAGATAAGCAGAGAGATAGTAAAATAGATAAATAAATAGATAGATAGATAGACTGACTGACTGACTGACAGGTAAACATATAGATTAACAGGTAAGCAGATAGATCGTAGACACATATAAGCTAATAGATATATAGAAATAGACAAGTAGAAAGGAAAAATATATGAAGATATACATACACTCGTACAGAAGTGTGCGTAATTGCATCTACGTGTGTGTACGTACCCACCACACCCCCACTCCACAGAAACCAACACTCAAATCAAAAATCGAATCGCTACCCGAAGCACATACCCATGCGGGACGCGGTCCCCTCCGCCCGAATCGACGCACTGAAGCCCTCAGGCGTCTCTCCCAATCACTTATTTAACGCCATTTAATCTCAGGAAAAAAGGAAAAGCTGGCAACTCACCCTGGAGTCTGGAACACTCCGATGTTTTTTTTAATTTGTTATTATTTCTACGCTTATTACTCGTAGTTGCGTGTGTTTGGTGATAAAGAATTAATAAATGAATGAGAAAATATAGATAAATGAAGTGATAGATACTGATATGAATTTTTTTTTATTTTTTATTCCATTTCATTATTTTGTTTTCACTATGATGATGATGATAATCATTATTATTATTATTATTATTATTATTATTAATACTATCATTAGTTATTGTCAATTGTTTATTAGATATTATATTTTATCTTTTATTTTCATTATTATCATTAATATCGTTGTAATCATCATTATTATTATTATTATCATTATCATTATTATTATTATTATTATTATTATTATCATTATTATTATTATTTTTATCATTATTATTATTACTATTATTATCAATTATGTTATTATTATCATTTTTATTATTGTTATTTTTATTATTATTTTTATTATTATTATTATTGTTATTATTGTTATTATTATTATCATTATTATTATTACTATTATCATTATTATTATTGCTATTATTAATATTATTATTATTATTATTATTATCATTATTATTATCATTATTATCATTATTATTATTATCATTATTTTTGTTATTAATATTATTATTATCATTATTATCTTTATTACTATTATCATTATCATTATCATTATTACCATCAACATCATCATCACCATTTTCATTATTATAATTTTATAATCATCATTATCATTGCTGTCATTATTTTTTATTATGATTACTGTTATGATTATTATTATTGTTGTTATTATTACTATTATCTTAATTATTACTATTATTTTCAATCATTATTAATATTACCAATCTCGTTATGATTATCAATATTGTCACCATCGCTATCAAAACACTGAAAATGATACTAATAATGACAACAACCAAAACCCTTGTTTTCTATTCGCGTAATCCCTCGCTTCCAAAAATGAAAACAGAAAGAAGGAATGAAGAAGAAGGGGAGGAGGTTCCGTGCGTGTAATAAAGCTTATTAGTGAGCGTCTTCAGCTGCGTCTGGCTCTCTTGATCCCTCCAGCATCACCTGTCCATCTCGCGAAGATGCTTCATCTCTCCCGTCTCCTCCTCTTCCTCCTCCTCCTCCTTTTCCTCTTCTTCCTCCTCCATCTCCTCCTCCTCTTCCTCCTCCTCCTCCTCCTCCTCCTCCTCCTCCTCCTCCTCCTCCTCCTCCTCCATCTTCTCCTCCTCTTCCTCCTCCTCCTCCTCCTCTTCCTCCTCCATCTTCTCCTCCTCTTTCTCCTCCTCCTCCTCTTCCTCCTCCATCTTCTCCTCCTCTTCCTCCTCCTCCTCATCTTCCTCTTCCTCCTTCTCTTCCTGCTCTTCCTCCTTTCTTGATTTCTGTTTGCTTGTTTGTTTTTGTTTTTGTTTCTTTCGTTTTTGTGCTCGTTTTTCTTTTGTTTGTCTTCTTCGTTCTATTCTGCTAACTTGTTTCCTTTTTTCTTCTTCTTCTTCTTCTTCCTTGTCGTCTTTCTCCGTGTTTTTCATCCTTTTCCTTCTCCTTCTTTTATTCCTCTCCCTCCTCTTTCTCTTCCTTTCTTTAAGACTTTCCGCCTTTTTTTTTCTTTCCTTTCTCTCCTCTTCTTTTCTTATCATATTGATCCCCCTTTGCCTCTACTCCCTACCCATTTTTCTATCTCTTTCACTTCTCTCCTCTTTCATCATCCTTTTCCTTTCCACTTAAATCGCTCTCTTCGACTTTTTCTTCCTTTCTTCTCCTCTCCTCGCCCCTAACTCTTTCGCTTTTATTTTACCTCATTTTCGCTTTTTAATTTTCTAGGTCAGTTACCCCTTTCTACCCCTTTTAGGCACTCACGTTTTCTTTTGGTTTTATCTTTCCAACCTTTGGCGTTTACGAGCCTAGTCTTTTTTTTTTTGGGGGGGGGGAGGGAGGTCTTTGTCCTTTTTATCTCGTTCTTTTTTTCTTTTTCGTCTTTATCTTAATCATACTCCTCTCCTGCTTGTTAGTGTGTTTGTTTTTTATTTCTCTCTCTCTCTCCTGCTCTTCCTCTTCCTTTCTCCTCTCTCACCCCTCATTCCCCTATGACCGCCATCTTTTTCTTAACAATTAACGCCACCTCCTCGTCCTTTTCCTCTCCCTTTCTCCTTCAGTCCCTCCTTCCTTCCGTATTCTCTGTTTCCTCCTCCCCCTCCT
>NC_061832.1:6637179-6639679 GCF_019202785.1 Penaeus chinensis
GAGGATGGAGGAATATTGCAAATGCTTCTCCCAAAAGCTTAACAAATACATTTTTAGATGTCGTTTTTTCCAGCTCATTGAACAGCCTAGCGTAATGGGGTACGAATAAAAATGTCGATGTGTAATGTTATTATTATGATCGAATATCGGTAGGGTGTGTGTGCAGTAAAGGTCGGGATCAATTATCTATATGGGTTTTCACGATCTGCACGTCATTTTCTCTCGCTCTCGCTGCAACACGAAATGCGAAAATGGTCGAAAAATAAGGAAACACTGAAGAGAGATAGAAAGAGATAGATAGACGTTGATCAAAAAGGAACCAAAAATGAAGATGATGTGAGGAGTATATGATATATGATATATAATGTATAACAAAATTCAAGGAATGATTAAATAGAGATGCTATGGAACAAAGGGAAATGTCAAACCGGATGAAACAAGGAAGATGAGAGAAATACATAACACAATGATAGAAATGAAAGTAGAAAAATGGAGATAAAATAAAAGAAAAATAACGAAGAAAGAAAGAGAGAGAACAACTGAGAAGAACACAGAAGGGAAAGGGGAAATATAAACAAAACGAAACATTAACATAATGGAAGGGATGCATAACAGAGACAGAGGAAGGAATATGAAAGTGAAAATGAAGAGAAGGCAAATGAATGAGAGAAGAAAGAAATAAAAATATCAGCAAACAAAGAAAAACAGAAGATAGATGTTTAGATACATAAAGGTGAATGAAGATGGGGACGTAGATGCATATGATTAGTTTTGTTAGTGTGAACAAAAGATGTATGCTTGAAAGAGAGAGAGAGAGAGAGGAGAGAGAGAGAGAGAGAGAGAGAGAGGGAGAGAGAGAGAGAAAGAGAGAGAGAGAGAGAGAGAGAGAGAGAGAGAGAGAAAGGAGGGGAGAGAGAAAGAGAGAGAGAAAGAGAGAGAGAGAGGAGGGGGTAGAGGGAGAGGGGGTGGGAGAGGGAGAGAGAGCATGTGTGTACGGACGTAATTTAATAAACAAGAAGGGACATTGTCCAAATAAACGTCCCCCTTCCCTCCTTCTAGTTCTCTTGCCTCTTATACCTACCCCTCCCCTCTCTCTCCCCTCGCCCCCTCCCCCCACTTTCCCCCTCCCCCTCCTACCCCTCTCTCCTACTATCGCTCCTACCCTTCCCCCTTTTAGCCTTCTCCTTCTCTTTCTTCCTCGTCTACCCCTTTCGCTCTCCCCTCCCCCCACTTCCTCTCTCTCCCACTCCCCCACTTCTTCTCTCACACCTCTCACCCTCTTACTCATCTCCCTTCCTCCCCTCACCCTCTTACCCTCTTACTCTTCCCCTCCTCTTACCCCTCTTCCTCTTCCCCACTTTCCTCCCCCCCCCTCTTCCCCCATCTCCCCCTTCGCCCCTGGCCCTTCCCCTCCCCTCTTCTTACCCATCTCCCTCTTCCCTCTTACCCCTCTCCCTCCTCCTTCTTACCCCTCTTCCTCTTCTCCACTTTCCTCCCCCTCTCCCCCTTCCCCTCCTCTTACCGCTCTCCCCCTTTTCCTCTTCCCTCTTACCCCTCTCCCTCCTCCTCTCTTACCCTTCCCTCCTCTTACCGCTCTCCCTCTTCCCTCCTACCCCTCTCCCTCCTCCCCTCTCATACACGCTTCACGAATACTACACACTACGCACGCCCACGCTACACGGTGCCTTCAGGGCTACTACCAGCTCTCGTAACATACCATTCCCCTGACCTATCGAACGTTTTTGTTGCTGGGTGTTTTTGTTGCAAGGTTGCTGCTTGCATTCGACTGGTCATTGTTTTTGTTGTGGTTGTTGTTGTTTATGCTGTTGGTGGTGGTGGTTCTCTGTAATTAAGTTTTGATTATGTTGCTGTTTATGTTGAAGTCGGTGGTGTTTCGTTGTGGTTGTTGTTTTTTTTGTTTTTGTTTTTGCTATGTTTTGTTCTTGATTGAACTTTCTTTGGTTTTTTTTTTTTTTTTTTTTGTACTGTTGTTTTACTGGCCCCAATGAGTAACGGATATCAGTCGTTCAGAAAAGAGATATGAGGAATGATAAAATGATACAGACATAGATATGATGGTCAAAAATATAAAGCTATAATGATATTAAATAATATCATAATTGAAGAATGCAATGACATCATGATTAAAATATACATATAATGATAAAGATATGATGATACAGATACATGAATGATTCCCACCAAATTTAATTTTAATGGTAATTATAGCAAGAGTAACGACAATTACTATCACAAGGCCACGTAGCGATGACAGTAACGATGACGGAGATAACAACATTGACAGTCATGGTAACGATAACTGTATTCTCCTTCAGGTTTTTAAAAACGATGATCTACCTACGCATACAAAGGCTTTCCTCAATGTTTAATCCTAACATAGTGTATAAGACCCGCACTTGGGCTACCTAGGGTCTAATCTACTTTGCGATAGTATACTCGAGGGAGAGGTAAGGGTAGTGGTAGAGGAGAGGGAGAAAGA
>NC_061832.1:6644679-6649679 GCF_019202785.1 Penaeus chinensis
TATGTGTATACACATAAATGTGTGTGTGTGTATACTTATATATGTATATATGTATATATATATATTTATATATATACAAATACATATGTGTGTGTGTGTGTGTGTGGCAGGCCGTGGCAAGAAAACAGAGAGAAAGAGACAGACAGACAGAGAGACATGTACATTTATCTTTACGCTTTTACCTTCTAAGTGCATTTGCATAAGAAAAAAAAAGGTAAAAATAAATAAAAAATGGGTATAAATACGGATTCTAGATTTGTTTACGTCATAAATACATCCGTATGTCAATAGTAAGAGCTGCATATACATATATATATATATATATATATATATATATATATATAAACATATATACATAATTGTATACATATATATATATGTGTGTGTGTGTGTGTGTGTGTGTGTGTGTGTGTGTGTGTGTGTATATATTTATATATATCATTATACAGTTAAATATATATATGTGTATAGGCATAAATGTGTGTTTGATATATATATATATATATATATATATATATATATATATATATATGTGTGTGTGTGTGTGTGTGTGTGTGTGTGTGTATATATATATTTATATATATCATTATACAGTTAAATATATATATGTGTATAGGCATAAATGTGTGTGTGATATATATATATATATATATATATATATATATGTGTGTGTGTGTGTGTGTGTGTGTGTGTGCATATACATACATATATATATAATACACATAATCACACACAAACACACACACACAGGCAGTGGCAAGAAAACAGAGAAAGAGACAGACAGACAGAGAGACATGTACATTTATCTTTACATTTTTACCTTCTAAGTGCATTTGCATATAAAAAAAAAATAACAATAAAAAAAAATGGGAATAAATACGGATTCGAGATTTTTTAACGTCATAAATACATCCGTATGTCAATAGTAAGAGCTGCACATCATTTTTTTTTTTTCCTTTTTCTTTTTTCTTTCTTTCTTTTTTTTTCGTTATAAATGCATCCTTCCATCGAATAAACATAAATTCCACGAACGCCTCATATATCTCCGGATCCGTGGAGCTAAACATATTTAAATACTGACTCTTCTTATTCATGCATACGCAAAGAGGCTGTTTCTGCACGCATTCGGACGATGCCACGAGAAGAGGGGGAAGTAAATGGGGAAATGGGAGATGCAGAGGAAAAGGTGGAAAGGAAGGAAGGGAAGAAAAGAGGAGGGATGGAGGGGGAGGAAGGAGGAGAGGAGATATAAGTTCGTGGGGGAAGAAGGATGAGGGAGAAGAGGTGGAAGAAATAAGAAAGATGGAAGGGGAGGGGGAGGAAGACGATGAGGGAAGAAATAGGGGAAAAGGAGAAGATAGAGGAGAAGAGAAAAGAGGAAAAAGTGATAAGGGGGAGGAGGGCGAGAGCAGGAGAAGGGGGGGAGAAAGGGAAGGGGAAGAGGAGAATGAGAAGAGTGAAAATAAGGGAAAAAGATAAAGAGAATAGGGAAAGAAGGAGTACAGGAGAAAAAAGAGAAGGAGGGGGGGAGACGAAGGAGGAAGAGGAGATGAAGAAGGGGAACAAGGAGGAGAAACGAAGACGGAGGACGAGAAGAAAAGGTGCAAAAGGGTAAAAAAAAGGGAAGAGAAGAGCAAGAAGGGGGAGAAGAAGAAAGAGAAAGAAGAAAAATTATTAAAACAAAAGCAAGCGTAAATGAGGAAATTTATTAAGAAGGAAGAAAAATAATAAAACAATAAAATTGCATTATACAAAACGGAAAGATAAAAAAAAAAAAAAAGATAGACATGATAAAAAGAGAAGACACGATTACAAAATAATCTTTGATGATCATTTTTCCTAAAAGTTATGAAGACAAGGATAACCATATTTTGTAACAGTAATGATGATACTGATAATAAACATGATAATATTAATAACAATAGATATAATAATAGTAATAGTAACGATAATAATAACAAAAATAATAGCAATTACTATAATAATGATAACAATAACTATAATAATGATAACAATAATAACACTAATGATAACAATAACAATAACCTTAATAATAATAATAATAATAACAATAATGATAACAATAATAATAACCATAATGATAATAATAACAATAATGATAATACTAATAATGATAATAATGATAATAATAATGATGATAATGATGATAATAATAATTTGGATAATAATACTGCAAACTTATGAATAGGACTTCTGAATATCAATCAGTCAGTCACATATTCAGAATATAATTTGTTTTGTCGTTGTTGGCAATTTGTTTTTTTAAGAATTTAATGCATGGACAAATGATCGTTTAATTGCTGTAATTGTAAATGCTTTTATTTTTCTAAAGTTAATGGCGTTAATTGCATTAATGTAAATGTATATGGATATAGGTGGCACTGTGTCAATCGAGGTCCCTAAAAAGTTTAATTCATAGATTTCTGTTGAAAAAAAAAAAAAAAAATCTGACGAATACGACTGTTATATTTCATATCGGTATTACTGGGGGCGATTATTTATATAAACACACAAGCACACACACGCACACTCATATACATACACACATATATATATACATGCATACATATATATATATATATATATATATATATGTATATATATATATAGAGAGAGAGAGAGAGAGAGGTAGAGAGAGATAGAGAGAGAGAGAGAGAGAGAGAGAGAGAGAGAGAGAGAGAGAAAGAGAGAGAGAGAGGGGGGGGGGGGGGAGAGAGACAGAGAAAATGGATGCCAAAAAGTACCTGTCGTAGGACAGAGCAGTAGAAGCCATAAATACACACACACACACACACACACACACACACACACACACACACACACACACACACACACACACACACTCACACTCATACGCACAATTTTCTTACAGCACTCTCATGATGTAGCATGATAATGATAACAATGACAGCTCTTTCTTTCCCTCCCTCTCTCTCTCTCTCTGTCTCTCTCTCTCTCTCTCTCTCTCTCTCTCTCTCTCTCTCTCTCTCTCTCTCTCTCTCTCTCTCTCTCTCTCTCTCTCTCTCTCTCTCTCTCTCTCCCATTATCTATTTCTCTCTATCTACATCTCCCTTTCCCCCTCTCTTCCCAACCATCATCTTTCTCTCTCTCCCCCCCCCCCCCCCCCATCCCCTCCGTCTGCCCCATAAACAAAGCGGAGCCAATAAACCGTATCAGATTATAAGCGACGGCCATCTAAACCCCTTCCCCCTCGGTCTTGCATTAGATTTTAACTCTCCGTTTGTTCAAAGACTCTAAAATGGTTACAACAGCTGATACTGACTGCAGCTGTCTTATTAGATCCGACGTTATGTGCCGCCGGTCCCCGTTTTTGTGGTTGTTGTCAAGAGTGATTGTGGGAATGTGTGGTTGTAATCACTTTGCGTTGGCTGGATGGATTTTTATGGTGTGTGTCGTGTGTGGTTTGGTATTATTCGTTGAATATGAGATACGTGCATACATACGCTCATTCATACATACATATATGTGTGTGTGTGTGTGTGTGTGTGTGTGTACATACATGCATATATATACATACATATGTGTGTGTGTGTGTGTGTGTGTGTGTGTGTGTGTGTGTGTGTGTGTGTGTGTGTGTGTGTTTGTTTATTTATCTGAGAGTCATTATAATACAATAAAAATGATAATAGCCGGAGCATTAAAGCAATTCCATAGTGATTGCATGTTAAGTTCATGGAGAGTGTAATTACCCAATAAAATTATATAATAAAGTCATAACTCAGCCGTTGTATCAGCATCCAGTGTATTTCGTAAATATGCCTATGCAATCTTATTTATCTAATTAACAAAGAAGGTAATCCTTTTTTTTAAACTATATCGAGTTGGGTTGTTTGCGAATGTCGTACACATAGATAAACCTTTTTTGCATGTACATTGATCTTTGGTTTCCTGGGTATTTATATCTATATATCTTTATATCTTATATCAAGGATTTTGGTGGCTACCTTTGTTTAAGCTTACTCTCCTCCTTTGTATGTCTGTCGCTCTGTCTGCTTGTCTCTCTCTCTACCTCTCTCTCTATTCCTCTGTTTCTAACTTTTCCTCTCTCTCTCTCTCTCTCTCTCTCTCTCTCTATATATATATATATATATATATATATATATATATATATATATATGTATATATATATATATATATATATATATATATATATATACTATCTTTCTTACTCTTTCTCTCTTTCTCTCTCTTTCTTTTTCTCGCTTGCTATCTCTCTCTCTCCTTTTTTCTCTTGCTATCTCTCTCTCTCTCTCTCTCTCTCTCTCTCTCTCTCTCTCTCTCTCTCTCTCTCTCTCTCTCTCTCTCTCTCTCTCTCTCTCTCTCTCTCTGTTACGCTATCTATTAATATGTATGTTTATCTGTTTGTCAATGCATTTGTAGATTTGCTAATCTTTATGGCTGTCTACCTGTCTGTCCGTCTTTTTATCTATGTGCCTGCCTATCTGTATGTCTGTCTACTTATCTACCTATACTTAACAGTCTATTTAGCTGTTGCATGTATGTTTATATATATATATATATATATATATATATATATATATATATATATATATATATATATATACATATATATATACATATACATATATATATGTATATATATGTATATATATATATATATATATATATATATACATATATATCTGTATATCTATCTGTCTCTCCATCAGTTGTTGTTTTTTCTTTGCATATTGAAAAAATAACGAAAACGAGAAATAAGAACAGAAAGAAACGAAAAACGAAAGAGAAATACAAAAAAATGAACGAAACAAGGAAGAGACATAAAGAAGAGAAACGAACGAAACAAGGCAGAGAAAAAAAAAAAGAAACGAACGAAACAAGAGAAAAGAGAAAGGAAAAGTGTAACGAGCGCTCGTATCCTCCAAAGGGGGCGGGGCAAAGAACCAAAGCGCTTGTATCCCTTATGTACCCGCGCTCTCTAGGGGCTTCTGTCAATA
>NC_061832.1:6652179-6654679 GCF_019202785.1 Penaeus chinensis
AGGGCAGGGAGAGAGAGGGGGGAAGGAGGGAAGGGAGAGAGAGAGAGGGGGGAAGGAGGGAAGGGCAGGGAGAGAGAGAGGGGCAGGGAAGGGCAGGCAGAGAGAGAGGGGCAGGGAAGGGCAGGGAGAGAGAGGGGGGAAGGAGGGAAGGGCAGGGAGAGAGAGGGGGGAAGGAGGGAAGGGCAGGGAGAGGGAGAGGGGCAGGGAAGGGCAGGGGGAGAGAGAGGGGGAGGAGGGAAGGGCAGGGAGAGAGAGAGGGGCAGGGAAGGGCAGGGAGAGAGAGGGGGGAAGGAGGGAAGGGCAGGGAGAGAGAGAGGGGCAGGGAAGGGCAGGGAGAGAGAGGGGGGAAGGAGGGAAGGGCAGGGAGAGAGAGGGGGGAAGGAGGGAAGGGCAGGGAGAGAGAGAGGGGCAGGGAAGGGCAGGGGGAGAGAGAGGGGGAGGAGGGAAGGGCAGGGAGAGAGAGGGGGAAGGAGGGAAGGGCAGGGAGAGAGAGGGGGGAAAGAGGGAAGGGCAGGGAGAGAGAGAGGGCCAGGGAAGGGCAGGGGGAGAGAGAGGGGGAGGAGGGAAGGGCAGGGAGAGAGAGGGGGGAAGGAGGGAAGGGCAGGGAGAGAGAGGGGGTAAGGAGGGAAGGGCAGGGAGAGAGAGAGGGGCAGGGAAGGGCAGGGGGAGAGAGAGGGGGAGGAGGGAAGGGCAGGGAGAGAGAGGGGGGAAGGAGAAAAGGGCAGGGAGAGAGAGAGGGGGAAGGAGGGAAGGGCAGGGAGAGAGAGGGGGGAAGGAGGGAAGGGAGAGAGAGGGGGGAAAGAGGGAAGGGCAGGGAGAGAGAGGGGGGCAGGGAAGGGCAGGGAGAGAGAGGGGGGAAGGAGGGAAGGGCAGGGAGAGAGAGGGGGGAAGGAGAGAAGGGCAGGGAGAGAGAGAGGGGGGAAGGAGGGAAGGGCAGGGAGAGAGAGAGGGGAAGGAGGGAAGGGCAGGGAGAGAGAGGGGGGAAGGAGGGAAGGGCAGGGAGAGAGAGAGGGGCAGGGAAGGGCAGGGTGAGAGAGGGGGGAAGGAGGGAAGGGCAGGCAGAGAGAGAGGGGCAGGGAAGGGCAGGGAGAGAGAGGGGGGAAGGAGGGAAGGGCAGGGAGAGAGAGAGGGGCAGGGAAGGGCAGGGGGAGAGAGAGGGGGAGGAGGGAAGGGCAGGGAGAGAGAGGGGGGAAGGAGGGAAGGGCAGGGAGAGAGAGAGGGGGAAGGAGGGAAGGGCAGGGAGAGAGAGAGGGGCTGGGAAGGGCAGGGAGAGAGAGGGGGGAAGGAGGAAAGGGCAGGGAGAGAGAGAGGGGCAGGGAAGGGCAGGGGGAGAGAGAGGGGGAGGAGGGGAGGGGAGGGGGAGAGAGGGGGGAAGGAGGGAAGGGCAGGGAGAGAGAGAGGGGGAAGGAGGGAAGGGCAGGGAGAGAGAGAGGGGCTGGGAAGGGCAGGGAGAGAGAGGGGGGAAAGAGGGAAGGGCAGGGAGAGAGAGAGGGGCAGGGAAGGGCAGGGGGAGAGAGAGGGGGAGGAGGGAAGGGCAGGGAGAGAGAGGGGGGAAGGAGGGAAGGGCAGGGAGAGAGAGAGGGGCAGGGAAGGGCAGGGGGAGAGAGAGGGGGAGGAGGGAAGGGCAGGGAGAGAGAGGGGGGAAGGAGGGAAGGGCAGGGAGAGAGAGGGGGGAAGGAGGGAAGGGCAGGGAGAGAGAGAGGGGCAGGGAAGGGCAGGGGGAGAGAGAGGGGGAGGAGGGGAGGGCAGGGAGGGAGAGGGGGGCAGGGAAGGGCAGGGAGAGAGAGGGGGTAAGGAGGGAAGGGCAGGGAGAGAGAGAGGGGCAGGGAAGGGCAGGGGGAGAGAGAGGGGGAGGAGGGAAGGGCAGGGAGAGAGAGGGGGGAAGGAGAAAAGGGCAGGGAGAGAGAGAGGGGGAAGGAGGGAAGGGCAGGGAGAGAGAGAGGGGCTGGGAAGGGCAGGGAGAGAGAGGGGGGAAAGAGGGAAGGGCAGGGAGAGAGAGGGGGGGAGGGAAGGGCAGGGAGAGAGAGGGGGGAAGGAGGGAAGGGCAGGGAGAGAGAGGGGGGAAGGAGAGAAGGGCAGGGGGAGAGAGAGGGGGAGGAGGGAAGGGCAGGGAGAGAGAGGGGGGAAGGAGGGAAGGGCAGGGAGAGAGAGAGGGGCAGGGAAGGGCAGGGGGAGAGAGAGGGGGAGGAGGGAAGGGCAGGGAGAGAGAAGGGGGAAGGAGGGAAGGGCAGGGAGAGAGAGGGGGGAAGGAGGGAAGGGCAGGGAGAGAGAGAGGGGCAGGGAAGGGCAGGGAGAGAGAGGGGGGAAGGAGGGAAGGGCAGGCAGAGAGAGAGGGGCAGGGAAGGGCAGGGAGAGAGAGGGGGGAAGGAGGGAAGGGCAGGGAGAGAGAGAGGGGCAGGGAAGGGCAGGGGGAGAGAGAGGGGGAGGAGGGAAGGGCAGGGAGAGAGAGGGGGGAAGGAGGGAAGGGCAGGGAGAGAGAGAGGGGGAAGGAGGGAAGGGC
>NC_061832.1:6659679-6661060 GCF_019202785.1 Penaeus chinensis
TTTTTATTTTATGTTTCACTTTTCTTTTATCTTCATATGATATTTATTTTGACCTTTTGATTTTTAAAGTGCTTTTTAGTATATCGTTATTTCTCAAAATATCATAAATTTTAAATATTACGATCTCATTAAGATACAGATTTTAAAAATATTGCTTCAATCTCGTTACATTTTCCTAATAATAAGCAAAGCATTATAATAAAGTTCATAAAAAAGGTCTCTTTGCATCATCAACCTCGTTAGGACAAATGCGGGTCATGTTGCATCATTGCATTATTTTTAGCGACAGTTGCAGATGAGGTTCTCATTACAGATTCATATATAGTAAGTACTGATCATGTATACGTATTGATAGATTGTTTGATAGATAGATAGATAGATAGATAGAGAGAGAGAGAGAGAGAGAGAGAGAGAGAGAGAGAGAGAGAGAGAGAGAGAGAGAGAACGAGAGAGAAAGAGATAGAGAGAGAGAGAGGTAGATAGACAGATAGATAGATAGACTGATTGATGGATGGATGGATAAACAGATAGATAGACTGATACATATGAATGGATGGAAAGACAGATGGAGAGATGGACAGATAGATAGATAGATAGATAGATAGATAGATAGATAGATAGATAGATAGATAGATAGATAGATAGATAGATAGATAGATAGATGGATTGATTGATGGGTGGATGGATAAACAGATAGATAAATTGATATATATGGATGAATGGAAGGACAGATGGAGAGATTGATAAATAGATAGATAGAGAGAAAGATAGATAGATAGATAGATAGATAGATAGATAGATAGATAGATGGATGGATGGATAAACAGATAGATAGATTGATATATATGGATGGATGAAAGGACAGATGGAGATATGGAAAAGTAAACAGAGAAATAGACATAGATAGACAGATATAAAGACGATATGCATTAATCTTCAAGACAAGCGGAAGAAGATAGGAGCGCTTAGGAAAACCTCTTTACCTCCCTTCAAAATTACGCAAGAGAATGTATTTTGTTTCTAAACAACTTGGTAGGAAACTGCGCCTAATTCCCTCTTATTTTTTGGTCCTGGATTCCTTCAGCCACAGACCCCAAGGCAAGGTCTGACTGCTTGCGAACGTCCTGGTGCTTGCTAACCACGCGGGCTACTTCAAAGTTGCTCTCGATCGCTAAAGGGCATTGGTAACTTTTAATGGCCTGGTAGCCTTCCGCCAAGTTGCGACTTCTCTTTTCACTAGAATGTTGCTTGTTTATATATTTGTGAATATTTGCATATGCTTATGGGTATATATATATGCATAATGCACATCTATCTATCTATTAATTTATTTATACATATATATCTATACATACATACATTCATACATACATGCATACAT
>NC_061832.1:6661160-6666160 GCF_019202785.1 Penaeus chinensis
GATGTTGCATGTTTATTTCATTGTCTACTTTATGTCATCTTTATTCACCTTATCTGCCCATTAATGATTTTCTTCGTCTACCGATTTCGCTACTATTACTGCTTTTGTTATTATTGTTTTTTTTTTTTTTTTGTTTTTTTTTATCCTCTATTTGTATCTCTCGTTTTGTGCCTCTTCGTGTCCCTTTTATTTTTCAGCATCTCTTTCTTCTGTCATTCTTCTTTGTTTTCATTTTCAGGTCTTTGTCATTCTCCCCTTTTCGCTCTTTTCTTATTTTGCTTTTTATTTATTTATTTATTATTTTCTTCTTATTATTATTATTAATATCATTATTATTTTTATTATTATTATTATTATTATAATTATTATTATTATTATTACTATTATTGTTATCATAATTACTATTATTATTATCATTATCTATATTACTATTATTATTATTGTTATTATTATTAGTGTTATTATTATTATTATTATTATCATTATCAGTATCATTACTATTATTATCATTCTTCTTCTTATTATTATTATCATTATTATTATTATCATTCTTATGATTATTATTATTATTATCATTATTATCATTATTATCATTATTACTATTATTATTATTATTGTTATTATTATCATTATTATTATCATTATTATTATTAATTATTATTATTACTATTATTATTGCTATTATTATTATTATTATTATTATTGTTATTATCATCATCATTATTATTAATATCATTTACTCATTTCGCTCTGAAATATTCTTCAGGAAATAGTTTTTCTTTTTCCTTATTTTTTATTTATTTTTTTTGCTTTTGTTTTTCTTTTTTTCTTCTTCTTCTCCTAAATATTCTTCGGATTATTATTTCTAATTTTGGTGCTGTCTTTGTTTTCCTTCTTCTCCGTTTAAATTTTTTTTCTTCAGATTTTTCTCTTTTTTTTCATTTCTATCTCTCTCTCTCTCTCTTCGCCGTCATCTTAATTCCTTTTTACTTTTCTTTACGTTCTACATCTTTCATCCGTTCTTCCTTCTCTCTTCTTTTTGTCTTTTCTCTTTTCCATAAATCGTTTTTCTTTTTTTTCTCTCTCTCTCTCTTCCTTCTTCCTCCCTTTGCATCTTCGTACCTAATTTCTCTTTTCTCCTCCTCCCTCCTTCTCACTTAGTGCTTACTACCTTATTCTTCTTCCGCCTTCTCCTTCTCCCTCTTCCATTTCTTCCCCTTCAGTATTTCTATCTATTTACCTTTCTTATTTCCATCTTCCTTCCCCTTTCTTTGTCTTTCTTATCTCCCTTTTCTCTTCCATTTTTCTCCACTTACTTATTTTTTTCTTTTTATGCCACCTCCCTTTCATTTGTCTTTATTCTTTCATACTTTTTCTCTTTTTTTGTTCTTCTTTCCTCTTTCTCCCTCTGTATTTTTCTCCTCTTTCCCTTTTCTCTTAATTTCCCATCCCTTTGTCTTCCTTCTTCCTCACTCTCTCTCCCTTTTGCTCTCTCTCTCTTTCTCTCTCTCTCTCTCTCTCTCTCTCTCTCTCTCTCTCTCTCTCTCTCTCTCTCTCTCTCTCTCTCTCTGTGTGTGTGTGTGTGTGTGTGTGTGTGTGTGTGTGTTTGTCTCTCTCTCTCTCTCTCTCTCTCTCTCTCTCTCTCTCTCTCTCTCTCTCTCTCTCTCTCTCTCTCTCTCTCTCTCTCTCTCTCTCTTTCCTCTTTCCTACCCTTTCATTTTCCTTCTTCCTCCTCTTCATTACCCAAACGGTCCATGGGTCACGCGGTCTATTTAAGTTTATGATAATCATGATTAAATTATCGATGAATTTTATAACAACTTCTAAGGATAATTAGTTCGTGTTTTTTTTTTCTCATCCCTAATGATTTCAGTAATCTAATAAAATAAAAAAAAATGTTTGATATCTATTTAGGTATAATATACTAAAATCTATAGATATTATCAATCTCCGCCAACTAATTTTGAAATAAAACAAAATCAGTCGCTTTTCTTTTGCTAATATGATGAAACAGCAAAAAAAAAAAAAAAAAGAGATTCTATGAACCACTAAATAAAGACATGAAAAGTTTATTCATTACCTGAGGATATTTCCATCGATATGAATTATTTCTCAGAAACAAAAATGCAAATTATGTGAAAAATTCCATATGTTAACTCCTTCATGATGGCTGTTTCCTCGTCTGGATCATCCACACATCTATCTTCAGTTTCTTCTGCCTTGTCTATCTTCTTTATTCTTCTTTTCTATTCTTCGTTTAGCTCAAATTCTTCTCCACTTCCTACCCCTACTCTTTTTTTTTTACCAGTTAATTATCCTCTTCGTCTTCCTTTCCCCTCTCCTCTCTTTTCATTTCTTCTTCCACAGGCAAATATTTTCTCCACTTGTCACTTCGTTCTTTCATTTTCTCTCTACATCTCAAACTCCTCTTCGCTAACAGTGCTTACTTCTTTCTTTCTCCTTCCTTCCATGTCCAATGCCATTTTTTTTTTTTTTTTTTTTTTTTTTGCATTTATTCATTCAATCACTTTTTTTTCTCCTTCTTCCCCTCTTCTTAATCATTATCATCATATTTTAATTCCTCTTCCATCCCTACTTCCTCCTCCCTCTCCTCCTCCTCCTCCTCCTCCTCCACCTTCTTCTTCTTCTAATTCTTCTTCTTCTTCTTCTTCTTCTTCTTCTTCTTCTTCTTCTTCTTCTTCTTTTTCTTCTTCTTCTTCTTCTTCTTCTTCTCATTCACCTCCATTTCTAAAACAACCTCCACTATCACCACTACCTCCACCTCCATCTCTACTTCCACCTCCTCCTCCTCCTCCTTCATCTCCACTTCCACCACCAACACCTCCTCCTCCTCCTCCTCCTCCTCCTCCTCCTCCTCCTCCTCCTCCTCCTCCTCCTCCTCCTCCTCCTCCTCCTCCTCCTCCTCTTCCTTCTCCTCCACTTCCACCACCACCTCCCCTTCTTCCTCCTCCTCCTCTTCTATCACCACCGCCTCCACCTGCACCTTCCCCTCCTCGCCGTCCTCCTCCTCCACGCCCTCCCTTTCTTCCCCGAGGCCATCCCTCCGTCGGTCCGTCCGCTCCATCTGGCTTGAAGATAAACAAAGAATCTTCCCTAGGAAACACAAGGCCGGTCTGAGCCCCCTAGCGGTGTTTACAGTGTCTCTGACAGCTTTGATATTTTTGGATCCACTCTAAACTCATTTTGCAGGTCTCGGTGGCTAAGCGACCCACTCTCAGGCTTGATTTACGGAAGAGGTGTTTGTTGTTGTTGTTGTTGTTTTCTCAGGCGGGGGGGGGGGGGGGGAGGAAGGTTGAGAGAGAGAGAGAGGGAGAGGGAGAGAGAGAGAGAGAGAGAGAGAGAGAGAGAGGGAGAGAGAGAGAGAGGGAGGGAAGGAGAGAGGGAGAGAGGGAGAGAGAAAGAGAGAGAGAAGAGAGGGATAAAGAGAAGAGGATAGAAATTAGTCCTGGTGTCCTTTTCTGTAATTGTTATTTGTCTATTTATTTTTGTTTATAGTACTAATGATAATGGTAATAATAATAACAATAGATATGATGATAATGAAAATCATCATCATTATAATAATAATAATGATAATGGTGACGATGATGATGATTTTAATATTGGTGATAATAATGATAATAATAAAAATAATAATAACAACAACCACAACAACTAAACAACAACAAAAACAACAACAATGATAACAACAGCAATACAAATAACACTGAAAACTGTTAAGACAATGAAATTAAGAATAAGAATAATAACGCCCTTAATGCTAACATAATAATATGAATATATAAAACAAAAATATAATAAAATAAAAAACAGACCTAGAGACAGAGGGAGAAAAAGGCTCCAGAAACAGACAGACTACTACCTGTATTCAAGCTCTACATTCTTGTCAGAAAATGCTCGCTGAGTTTAAGTTGGGAGATTCCCTTTAATGCTCTGACAAATCGCTCAAGTAAGTCAGTTAATCTTCCAGAAGCTTTAGAATTAAGGGGTTTTACAAAAAAAGCGTTTTCCATATAACTGTGAGAGAATTTTTAAGGACGGGATGAATTTCTTTCGTGTTGTGTCCAACGGAGATGAAGAGAGATTTGTTGTGAAATCTACGGGAATCTTTCGTGATTCTTTCGGTGCATTTTGATACTCCTTTTTTAAAGCTTTTATTGCAGGCTATTATTTTAAACTTATTTCTGGGCTTCTTGTAAATTCACAATGTCTTAATTACAATCTTTATTTATCGTATAGCTTTAGTTCAATTCTATATTTAATTGGCACATGGTAGCGAGCGTTATGCAAGGTGCTGATTTTAAACCCTCCTGAAGCATGAAACAAAGTATGCATTTTACGTACAATATTAAACACCCCTGAACTGGCAAGACTGTTTTATTTACTTCCATACATACACTTACATAATCCTGCCCCCCCCCCCACCCCCCCACAGAAAAATTCCGAAAAACCAATACTTACCTCCGTTTCTCGACAAAAGATTTCACAATCCAAAAATGTCGAACACAACACGACAGCCCTCAAGCCCCCGGCCTCTCTGTCTGTACGTCTCGCTATGCTCCTCAGCTCACCTTCCTGGCGGGACTCAAGACATGCAAATTGTTGTGTACTAATCGTAAGGCCTCGTTCGCGTGAACACAAGTGGGCTCTTCCCTCTGTTTAGAAATCTTTTACGTAAACATAAAATTTATTTTTCATTTGTTTAATAAAGACGGTTGCTTTTATTTATGGAGAGTAAATTAATCAAATAACGTCATTATTATTATTATTATTATTATTATTATTATTATTATTATTATCATTATTATTATTATTATTATTATCATCATCATCATCATCATTATTATTCTCCTTCCCCTTTTCCTTCTCCTCCTTCTCATCTTCTTCTTTTTTTTGTTTCTTCTTCTTTTTCTTCTTTTTCTTCTTCTCTTTTTCCTCCTTCTTCTCCCTTCCTATTATTATTATTTATATTATTATTA
>NC_061832.1:6668660-6671160 GCF_019202785.1 Penaeus chinensis
TATCTAATTGATTACACATACGTACATACATACATACATACATACACACATACATACATACACACATACATACACACATACATACATACACACATACAGACACACACACACACACACACACACAGAGAACCACCAACCATGATTTCCTAACCAACTGCTCTCCCGGGGAAGAATCATGGGACAGCCCTCAGTAGAAAGACTGTCAAGTACATGATGTCAACATGGCGCCAAGTAGTTCGTCAAACACCGCATTGGTGATGGCACGAATGTGGGCGAATATAGTGTCTTAGACGTTAAGCTATACCCTGGATTCAAGGTGCGGTGGAGCTGCTGGCAGGAGGGCAGTGGTTTCTGAAGAAGTCGTTTATCAGTGCAACTGGTAGTTCACGGCAGATGCTGATTATGTCTGGCGGAAGTTTAGTCATACTGACCAAACGCCAGAGATAGCATTCCAAGTTAGATGGAACTGCGAGAAAAAAAAACAAAAAAACTTGGGGGCCAAATATGGTTGGGATGCCACGGCACGGCGCACACACACACATACACACACTCTCTCTCTCTCTCTCTCTCTCTCTCTCTCTCTCTCTCTCTCTCTCTCTCTCTCTCTCTCTCTCTCACACACACACACACACACACACACACACACACACACACACACACACACACACACACACACACACACACACACACAACCCTGAGGAAAAATCCGGAGCCGGAGTCCCGAAGGCAGTTGGATGTCGCTTGCGATCTCGTTCTGGCAACTCCTGCGACGCCGTATTGGTCTGTGCCGTTCCTTTGGGTCCATCAGCTGGTACAACATCATAAACTCAAAAAATATCCCCTACACCTTCCCAAAACTCATGTTAAAAAAAGGCATACAAACAAAATAAAATTACAAACGACTACCCCCACCCCAAAAAAAAGAAAAAAAAGACGGCCTTTGCAACGCGATCCCAGTATCTACCTCCTCCCTCCTTCCCTCCTTCCCTCCCTCCCTCCCTCCTTCCAACCCTTCTTCCCATCCCCCCTTCCTCCCTCCTCTCTCTCTCTCCCTCCCTCCCTCCCTCCCTCTCTCCTTCCCATTCTCCCTTGCTCCCTCCCTCCCCCCTTCCCTCCCTCCCTCCCTCCTTCCCTCTCTCCTTCCCATCCTCCTTCCTTCCCTCTTCCCTCCACCCCCTTCCCTCCCTCCCTCCCTCCTTCCCTCCCTCCCTCACTCCCCCCTTCCCTCCTCCCTCCCTCCTTCCCTCCTCTCCCTCCCCCTCATCCTCTCTCGCTCGGAACACACTTTAGCCATCAGGAACCCCGCGGTCTCGAGCGCCGTTTCCTCGCCACATTACTCTCCTTTCTTGTGTGGTTTAAGGCCCCCTGGCAGGCCGCGGCGGAGGACTTAAGCGAGGGTTGTGGGGGAAGGAGGGGGGGGTAGGAAAGGTGTAGGGGGAGGGGGTGGTAGGAGGGGTGAAAAGGGAGGGGTGAATGGGGAAGGGTGTATGGGTAGGGGAGAATGGGGAGGGGTGAATAAGGAGGGGAGAATGGGGAGGGGTGAATGGGGAGGGGTGTATGGGGAGGGGTGAATGGGGAGGGGTGAGGGAGGTGTGGGTGGAGTGTATGGCGGATGTGGAGTTGGAAGAGTAGGGTTAGGGGGGGATGGGGAAGTGGAAATGGGGATAGTAAGGGTGGAAGAAGGATATACAGGAGAGAATGGGAAGGAGAGAAGGAGGGAAGGAAGGTAGGGAGAGGAGGGAGGGAGGGGGGATGGGAAGGAGGGTTGGAAGGAGGGAGGGAAGAAGGCAGAGAGGGAAAAGGAAAGCGCTAGGGTGTAGTGAGGTGCGTGGCAGGGGTGGAAGTGGGGAGGGTCCTTGGGGGTGGGGAAAGGGGGGAGGTAAGATAACATGGAGGAAGGGCATTGGGTAGAAGTAGGGAAGAGAGTAAGGGTGATGATGGGAAAGGTAAGAAGAAAGGGAGGAGGAGGGGGATGAAGGTAAATGGTATCAGGGGGTATGAAGAGGTGGTGGAAGGATGGAAAAGTGGAGATGGATGGGTGAGGATAAGGAGGCTGAGGAGTGATGGTTGGAAGAGGAAGGAGAAAAGGGAGGGGGAAGAAGAAAGAAGAGTGGACGCAAAGGGGGTGGCTAAGGAAGGAGGTTACTTTCCTAACTACATTAAGAGAATTTCGCTTTTTTCTCTGTCCTTAATTCTCTCAGCGGCGCTGTCTCTTCGATTTTCCCTCTCTCTCTTTCTCCCCCCCCTCTCTCTTTCTCTCTCTCTCTCTCTTTCTCTCTCTATCTACCTATCTATCTATCTATCTATTTATCTATCTATCTATCTATCTCTATCTATCTTTTTTTTCTTTCTCTCTATCTGTCTATCTTTCTGTTTATCTATCTATCTATCTATCTATCTATTTATGTATATATCTATCTCTATCTATCTTTTTTTTCTTTCTCTCTATCTGTCTATCTTTCTGTTTATCTATCTATCTATCTATCTATCTATTTATGTA